>NC_064290.1:41986745-41994351 GCF_019186545.1 Solanum stenotomum
CTCCTAGTGTGCCCACACATCCATCTCAACATCCTCATCTCCGCAACATGCATTTTTTGAACATGTGAGTTCTTGACTGGCCAGCACTCCGCTCCATACAACAAGGCCGGTCTAACTACCACTCTGTAGAACTTACCTTTAAGTCTAGGTGGAATTTTCTTATCACACAAGACTCCAGAGGCAAGCCTCCATTTCATCCAAGCAACCCCAATGCAATGTGTGACATCATCGCCGATGTCGCCACTTCCTTGGATTATAGACCCAAGATACTTAAAACTTTCTTTCTTGGGAATGATCTGTGTGGCAAGTCTCACTTCCACATCTACCTCATCCAACGCATCACTGAATTTGCACCCCCAAATATTCTGTTTTGGTCCTACTTAACCTGAACCCTTTGGACTCCAGCGTTTGTCTCCACACCTCCAACCTCGCATTAACTCTGTCCCGCGTCTCATCAGTCAGTACTATGTCATCCGCAAATAACATACACCATGGGACCTTCTCCTGAATAGACCGCGTCAACTCATCCATCACCAAAGCAAATAGAAAAGGGCTAAGGACTTGATCCTTGGTGCAGCCCCATCTCAACTTTGAAATGTTCCGAGTCACCTCCAACCGCTCTAACCCCAGTCTTGGCTCCACTGTACATGTCCTTTATCGCCCTAATATAAATCATCGGGACACCTTTAGCCTCCAAGCACCTCCAGAGGACATTCCTTGGTACTTTGTCATATGCCTTTTCAAGGTCAATGAACACCATATGTAGGTCTCTCTTCCTTTCTCTATATTTTTCTACCAGTCTTCGCATAAGATGAATGGCTTCGGTAGTCGATTGTCTCGGCATGAATCCAAACTGATTCTCAGAAATGGACACCCCTCTTCTCACCCTCATCTCCACCACTCTCTCCCAAATCTTCATAGTATGGCTTAGCAATTTGATACCCCTGTAGTTGTTACAGTTCTGGATATCACCCTTGTTTTTATACAACGGCACCATTGTACTCCACCTCCATTCATCAGGCATCTTTGCTGTCTTAAAAATAACATTAAACAGCCCAATTAACCACTCTATACCTGCCTTGTCCGCGCTCTTCCAAAAATCCATCGGAATCTCATCGGGTCCGGTCGCTCTTCCCCTGCTCATCCTACTAATAGCACGTATAACCTCCTCGATCCTAAAACACCTACAGTACCCAAAGTCCTGAAGTCTTTCAGAGTGCGCCAAATCACCCTACACGGGGTGAGCTCTTTTACAAGTCTTTATTTGGTGGCAATAACAGGTCTATAAAAATTTCATTTATAAAAGCTTTAACAAGTCCCTTTAGGAGGATTCATAGCCGAGAGTGTATATAAGGGCATAGAATCTACTCTCTAGTCCGCGCTTGATAAGAACCATTCTTCCTCCGTAAGAGAACGTCCTGCTTTGCCAACATTCAATTTTTTTTTTACAATTTTTGCCAACATGCCGTCAAAATAACAAATCTTTTTTCTTCCACTGTAAATGAGAAATCCCAAGTTAGGTTAAAGGAAAGCTTTTGTCCCTGTAACCCATCATTCTTCTCATTTTATTGATTGTATGAGGAGCTGTGTTAGGCAGTGATGAAAAAGCTTTTATAGACCTGTAATTGACTTATTGTCACCACTGAAAATCACTATACTTTCTCATACTCTTGTCCAAACTTTCTTTCAAGGAAAAAGCCTTACCAAATACTATACCCATACTCTTGACCAGATGTTTTCTCATACCTCCTAATCTGTTTGTGAATCAGTTGTATAGACGTGCTATTACCACCATTGGAAATCACTATATCATCTGCATAAGCAAGATGATTCATGATAGGACCACTGAGGTTCATTCTAAAAGAAGAGAAATTGTTGCCATAGATTCGGCTTTTGAGAAGTCTTGTTAGTATTTCCGAGCCAATGATGAACAAAGATGGGGACAAAGGGTCCCCTTGCTTGATAGCTTGAGTGATGAGTCGAGATGAAAAAACCAACTCTGTTGCCATTTATCAAAATAGAATACCACACATTAGTAATACTCATAATAATATTTAGCGAATTCATCAGAGAAGCCAAATGAAATTTTTTTCATGAAGTCCTACAATACTGGAACAGGGATGGAAATGCAGGAAAAAATGAGAAGAGATGGAGGATTGTCCCAGCTTGCATTTGGTGGACAATTTGGAAGGAAAGGAATCAAAGATGTTTTGAAGGAAAACAGAACAATATCCAGAAGATAAAGACTAATTGCCTAGGACTTTATTATTTTTGGTGTAAGCAAGTAGTGATAGGAGATGCTGAAAATGTGTTTAATATTATTGACTGGTTGTAACTAGAAGATCCTAGGAATGATGTAAGTAAAACTTTTTGGAGGGGGACTACACTTTGATGTAGTATACCTGTGGATATATAGAAGTAATGTTACCTTTCTCAAAAAAATAAAAATACCCATGGCATCCTGTTGCAGGCTTTAGCCATATCCAGCTTCATAATCATATTACGACCTTGAATGTATTTCTTGATGGCTTGAGGGATTTCTTGAGTCAGGAGAACATTCTCAGTAATCAATCTTCCTTTTAGGAATCCACTTTGATGCTGAGAAATCAGCTTACCAAGCAAAGGTCTGTTAGAAAGGATCTTGGAGGTGAAATTGCTTAGACTGAAAGGTTGAAGGTCGGAAAAGCTATTAGGAGAGTCTATCTTGGGTATAAGAACCAAACAAGTATGGGTATAGAATTTGGTAAGGCTTTTCCCTTGAAAGTAAGTTTGGATAAAGTCCTTTATGTCATTTTGGATGATGTCCCAACACGTATTGAAAAAGGTTCCAGTGTAGCCATCATGGCCAGCAACTCTAGATGCACTCATACCGAAAATATAGATTTGGTCTCTTGTAAGTCAGGCATGACAGTCAGGAGATAGTTATTAGGGCCAACAACACTAGATGCACTCATAATGAAAACACCAGATTTAATCTCTTGTAAGTCAGGCATGACATGCATGGGGTGATAAAATCCAGGATGGTATGATCATTAAAATGGTGAGGAATATTAAATAGATGTTCAAAATGGTGTACATCAGCTTTGGCGATCTTGTCATTTCCTTGAACCCGCATGTTTATGTGATTTTTGATCCTTTGTAGTTGAAGTCTTCTTCTCGTGTCGCTAATCAAGCTATGGAAGTACTTAGTATTATGCTCCCCCTCTTCAAACCAAGTGGCTTGAGATTTCTGCTTCAATATATTCTCTTGCATGCTCATCCATCTTATGTATTTAGCTTGGCCCCTGTTGAGATCTTCCCTGCTCTGCTTATTAATGTTTCTGACATCATATGCTTCTAAATCAATCATCTTATTCTCCCATTCATAGACATTGCCTATCACTTCTCTTGACGAGTGACTGAGTTTCTTACTAAGTTTGAATTTCTGTTATAACCTCCACATAGGATAACTTGAAATGAGAGTATTCCAAATATCTTCCACCACTTGTCTGAAGGAAGGTTGATCAACCCATAAGTCCAAAAATTTAAAGTATTTGATACCATTCCGAGAGTTGTTATGACACTTGAGTAAAGGGGCCTGTGTTCAAATCCCGATCTAGAAAGATATTTGATAACATTGGATTGATAGCACTGAGTCCACTAATCATTTATTTATGATTATTCTCCCATCCATAGACATGATCAAAGACGTTGCCTATCACTTCTCTTCTCCACTGACTGAGATTCTTGCCAAGAAGTTTGAGTTTAAGTTGTTATCTCCACATAGGATTACCTGAAATATGAGTATTCCAAATATCTTCCACCACTTGTCTGAAGGAAGGTTGATCAACCCATAAATCCAAAAAATTAGTATTTGATACCATTCTGAGAGTTGTTATGACACTTGAGTAAAGGGGCCTGTGATCAGATCCTAATATAGAAAAATCTTTGATAACATTGGATTGACAGCACTGTGCCCACTCATCATTTATGATTATTCTTCCACTCATAGACACGATCAAAGACGTTGCTTATCACTTCTCTTGATCACTTGCTGAGTTTCTTCCTAAGAAGTTTGAGTTTCTGTTGTAACATCCTCATATTCACCTCTACCCTCCCAAACATCTCTTTATTTCACACCCTTGTGTCTTTTTTAAGCAAATTCAACTTCTTAGCAAGCCTAAAGGAAGGCCTCCCCCCACCACATAACTACTTCGCCATTTAGCTACTCTCCCCGAAATCAACCACATTTTCTCGAATTTAAAAGGAGATCTCATTCTCCTTAGTCCTTCCTCTGCTACCATCCAACAAGATGGGTGAATGGTTCGATAGCAGTCGTGGAACAGGAACTTGGATAACATTGGGTGCCAACTCATCCCAAGAAGTAGACACTAAAAATTTATCTAGTCTCGATTTGGAAGATGAGTCCTCCGATCTGGATCAATTGAAATTGGCGCTTGTTTAAGGCAAGTCAATAAGTGAAAAAAATGTTAATAAACTCCGAATACTCCTTCATGGCCTTGGACATCACCCTACACCCAAACCTCTCCTTCGGGAATCTTATGGTATTAACCCCCCAACACCCAAGGTATACCCCATCTCCCTGTACCAACACCTTACTCCTCCCAAATAATTCTCCTTTGAGCCCACCCCACAGATCCATAGATACCCCAGAAACCCCATTCCATTATCAAAAGGCCCACTTGATAAAATTTATTATTGGATATTGCCATAGCCAAATAGACAAAAAGGATTTGGATTTGCATATTAGAAAAATAAAATAAAATGAAAGGCTTATTGCTTAAGAAGAAAACAAAGGAAGAAGTAAATAAACTGAAGTAGCAGAAGAAGAGGCATTGCAAATTTGAGAACGAAGATAAGGATGACAATGAGAATATTGAAGTATACATGCAGAGGAGTCGTATTACTCAATAACAATATGTTCATTTTCACCCTTCTTTTTTGTTTATTTTTAGATCTTCGTTTTGAGTAAAATTTACTCTTTCGCCTTTTAAAGTGAGGCTCAAAGAAGCAGTTGTTTCTTGTTGGATCACTTTGTACTTTATGTATCAACACACTTCTATGAANCAAGTGGCTTTCCGCTCCTCTACAACTACCAAGGAAAAGTTTGTCTTAGAACCTTGATGACGACACTGAAGCGCACATAAAGCGAGGCGAAGCGCTCAACACGTTTTGAGCCTTGCTTCAAGGCTTAAGCGCGCCTTTGATAACACTGTTCATTTTCACCCTTCTTTTTTGTTTAATTTAGATCTTCGTTTTGAGTAAAATTTACTCTTTTGCCTTTTAAAGTGAGGCTCAAAGAAGCAGTTGTTTCTTGTTGGATCACTTTGTACTTTATGTATCAACACACTTCTATGAAGAGCTTCACATAATCCATGAAGCAACCAAGCCTTTTTTGTATCACTCAATCTGCTTAAGCTATGAATCAATGGCTTTTTTGTTCCTGTCCTCTTATGGTGAGTCTATTGATTCATATCAAACCACTGAAGTATCAAATATTCGGCTTACACAAAAGCAGTTTGGAATATAACATGTTTGAAGGAAAACAATTTTTTTCAATTTATTAGATGCTTCTGGTAGACTTTGCAGGTTTGTCATTCTTGATTGTTGATGTCTGGTCCTCCTAGATAAGCACAGCAAAAGTTATTCTGAGGCTCTTCTAATATTCCCAATGTGAGGTTCAGGATGTGAAAGGGAGTCTTCCTTAATTACTCCTTCTGTCCCAATATTTTTTTTGATAAAGTAAAGTTGTATTCCTCAGCAATGAGGGTGTGCTGGCAACCATCAAAAAGATTTACATCAGTGACCCAAAAAAGACCAACTCAAGAAATTGCTACTAAACTTATGAAGAAGAGAAAAAATTTAAAATCTGTCCAGCATCCTCTATACCCTCCTCATTACACCAAAAACAGAAGGTCTTCATACAACGCCATTTGATCTTTTGTACTGATTCTGCAGTATTTTCCATACACCTCTTGTTTCTTTCGCTCCAAATAGTCCACCATATACAAGAGGGTATCATGTTCCACCATTTCTTCTGGCTCTTACTCCCCCCTCTTCTCACCCAGCAACTAAGAAGGTCTGCAGTGTGTTCTGGCATTGTCCAGTTTGTGTGTGTTCTGCTTAGAAAAATGGTCCATAATTGAGCAGTGACTTTGCAATGGAGGAATAGATGGCTATTAGTCTCATTTGTCTCATTACACAGTGAGCATCAGGAAGCTATTTCAATGCCTCTTCTTTGCAGCTTTTCATGAGTTAGGCATGTCCTTCTAGCCACTAGCCATGAGAAACACCTCACTTTAGTTGGCACTTTATTTTTCCATACCTTACTCCATGGTCCGGAGATTTCCCATGGAAGTTCCTTCACTTTCCTATTGTACAATCTGCTGACTGACAACATACCATCATGATTGAGTTTCCAAATCATTACATCAACTTCCAGATTTGTGCCCTTAAAATCATCTAGTGTTTTCTTTATCAAAAAAAATCATCTAGTGTTTGTAGCATCCCGGCTACTCTCCCTATCTCCCAATCATTTAGTAACCTTCTGAAGCTGAAATTCCACCCTTGTTCAGACCATACCTCATTTACCATTGCATCTTGAGACGAGCTGAGGATATATATATCCGGATAGGAAGACATCAAGGAATCCTGACCAATCCAGAAAAGAACCCTGGTCCCATTCCCCACTTCTGTCCCAATTTATGTGGCACACTTTTCTTTTTAGTCTGTCCCTAAAAGAATCTCACCTTTCCATAATTGGAAACAATTTAACTTTTTTTGAACTTGGAAACAATTTAACTCTTAAATTTCTCCTTTATCCTATGACATGATTTATAGCCATACAAATAGTGAATGACTATGTTAGGCCACAAATTTCAAAAGTGTTCTTTTTTTTTTTTCTTAAACTTTATGTCAAGTCAAAGCGTGCCTCTTAAATTGGGACGGAGGGAGTATTATTTTAAGATATGTTTTAGCAATCTTTCTAGAATTGTATGTCTTAATAAACTTTTGGAAGACCTAAACTTGGTTGCCTCTTTGTCGGGATTTATGTAAAAACTTTGCTCAGGATGTTTTTCTGACGCTCGGCGACAAAAAAGGAAGTGTGTTCACCTCCTCTTGCTCTTCTTTTCTCTCAACTGTCATCTGGCCTCTCTTGCTATATCACATCATCTTTTTAATCATTAAGCTTTAAGAATAAAGAACACAAATTCATTGCCTTGTTTCTTCATCCTCATCTTTTCCTCTTTATTTTTAAGCACTTTTAGAACTAGAGAACCTACATTGAGTTTTATTAAAGTGAAGAGGAAGTCTCAGTACTGCTTCAAGTTTATTGATCTGCTAGTTAAATAATTGTTAGAAAGTCCCATATTGGGTGTAGTGGGATAGGTGGCTCTCCTTGTATGGTCTTGGGCAATCCTTACCTCATGAGCTAGCTTTTGGGGTTGAGTTGGGCACACGGTCCATTGCTTAGCATGATATCAGAGCAGGTAGAGATTCCGAGTTCGAGTCTCACCGTCACCCATTATTAACTGAATATCCACGTGCTTGACTCATATATAGAATCAAGTCCGCACATGAAGGGGGGGGGGGGGGGGGGGGGGGG
>NC_064290.1:41994516-42019342 GCF_019186545.1 Solanum stenotomum
TCTTGTGATGTCTGTGCCATGTTCTTTAGGTGGACAAAATATATCTCAGTACCCCCACAAAAATTGCGATCCTGGATCATGAAAAGAAACGGACATTTGTTATTCGTAAGGATGGGTTACCGGATGCAGGTAATTGACAATCTTTGTAGCTTTCCTGCGTGTATGAGTTTGATTTATTTGAAGAGTAAGTTGGTTTGCTGATTGCAATAAGAGAAAAGTCAATTCTTTTGTCCTGCTATACTGGGTTCGGAAACTTGATTATCTAGGAGCTCATTTTCATGTCAGTCTTAGTGAAAGAATCACTATTTTGTGCTTCATATAAATAAGAGCTTGATCTTCTAGGGTTTTTTCCTCCCATGCCACTCTTCAGTATATTTTAATTCTTGAACAAATTGTTCAGGCATGTAGCAACTCAATATTTGTAGAATGTATGAGTGGGGTATCTATCAGTAATAAACTGTTCATGGTAGTTGTTTGGATTTTGTAATGGAGAGTGGCTTCTTTCTGTAATTTCTTCTTCTCAGTTGTGTGGAACCCTTGGGACAAGAGGGCAAAGGCCATAGCTGATTTTGGAGATGAGGAATACAAGCACATGCTGTGTGTTGAGGCTGCTGCAGTGGAAAAGCCTATCACTTTGAAACCTGGTGAAGAGTGGAGAGGAAGACAGGAACTTTCTGCTGTTCCTTCAAGTTATTGCAGTGGCCAGCTTGACCCAAAGAGAGTTCTCCTTGGCAGCTGAGAAAAGCTTTTTACTGGTTTATATTGTGTACAGGTATGTTGCCGACTCAATACATAGTCACAGGTGCTCAGCAATTCAATAACTACTAGGGGATCTTCTGAAGTAATGTGACATAATCACAAAAAATTATAAAAAGCCATTTAACAGTTCAAAGTATGAAATCAGATTATGGACTCAGTCCTTTGGTTTGTGTTTGGGTGCAGAGGGGACACTACTTTTGGGGCGGGGGTGGGGGATGGGGGGGGTCAGAAGAGGAGTGGCTTAGTTGATTTTCAGAGTCAGACACGTCTTTGTTTATGAGTGGTGTGTTCTTAACAGAAAGGTGAAAGGGAAACAATGTGTATGTGAGCCCTACAGAATAGTATTCCTTCTGATTAACTGTGTCAATATCTTGTAAAATTGACTGTAATCTCTGCTATTTTTGCTAATGTCTGTAAACTGCGGTCAATAGCTTCCCATTCACCTTTATCATAGCTGTTGGTATTGTTATGAGGTTGACTGTAATTGCTAGATATTATCAGTGTCATTCCCAATTAACAAAAGTTGTATTATTACCTCAGTTTCTCTGATGGTTCTAGATTGAACAGTTTGTAGTATCTTCCGGTTCCAGTTCTTTATAGTTGTTTAATTTTGTCCTTGATTGTCTTCCTACTTTTTCCAGTCGTTGAGATTTATTACTTCTTTGCTGCTGCAGGTGCTTTGTTGCAATTTATGGTTGGAGTGCAACAATGACCTCTGCCAAAGACCCTTTACTCTTGTCCTATTTTATATTTTCTATACCTTGGGTTGGAAGGTGAACTTCTTGAGTAGCCAAGTTGTTGAATAATACTTCGGTTAATGGTCATCTAATATTTTGGTATGATCTCAGTTTAAGGAAGGCGCATGGTCTAAGGACTGTCAAAAGAATCATAACTGTTGTCATAAACAAGTATAATATGAATCTTCTGCCACACTAGTATACTGTGGGTCAAAATGCCTTTTTTTTGGGCACTTGAGGTTCCACAGAAGTTGATCCAAGTTCTGAAAATGTATATATAGATCTCAACTGGTTATTATGTTTCCTCTATTACCCTTGTTTGTTTGGATCTTATGTGATTGCACTCTACTTTGCGAATGGTGTTGTACCGAGTAGTGACATTTTCGGTGTCTAGTGGCCTGAACTTGCATATCTTGGTGTCAGTTGGTTTGGAAATCTGGTGCACTTGGCACCTCTATTGTTTGAAGGCTTAGGTAGATGTGGTGTCATAGCCACTCATGGTTTTCCACTCACTTCACCGACACTTAGCCTTTACGCCGAATAAATACATGCCTGGAATTAAGGTAGATGGTCAGCATCGACAATTGTATTTTGTACTTGGTCTCTAAAATTTGATATAACATGGCAGTTTCTCTTCTTTTGACAAAATGATAGACAAAACCTCTGTTTCTTTGCCCTCTTCTGTTCATCTTTTGGGGAGATTCATATGCCTCCTCTTTGGCTCTTCTGCTCATCATATTTGTGTTTTTTTTATTTGGTATATTGTGTCCAAGAAATAACTTGAAAATATTTGCACAACCTACTAATCAATTAAAATAGTCAGTTTAGATAAATAAAATTGTGGAGATTTCACACTATGCTATATTGATATATTTAAAATCACAAGATTAAAGAGCGTTTTGATACATTTGATGTATTTTTAATTTAAGATTGCAAGATCAAAAGTTCTCTTTTTAGGACAAATAAATTAAAAGAGAGGGAGTATCTTTTTATTTATATTCCAATGAGGTCACTCAAGATAATATGTTTATCTTACAAAATAACAATGGATAAAAATCACTTCAAAAGTGGAGTAATTTGCCGCCTCAATAGAAAAAGTAGAATCAAGAAAAATAATAATTGAAACAAAAAACAATATGAAAACAAGTATTTCCATTCCATTATGATTATGATTATGATACTTGTTAATGAAATATAATCTTGATCTTTAAAAATTAAATAGGATACATGTTTCTCATTTAAATGTGTACTTTTAAATAAATGGAGAGGAAAGTGTAATGGAGGGAATTCAAATTTGTGTAATTATTAGGCAGGTAATTATTGCTCTAGTAATCACACCAATTTTAATTATCATTTGACTTTCCAAACAGATCCTAAATGTTAATTCTCATTCAATTTACTTATGCATATTGAATCGGTCCCTAAAGAATCTCCAAACACACTACTTCTTGATTGTTGCATGGTTATACGAAAGTCAATGGTGGATCTAGATCATTATAGGTTTTCGAAAAATCAATAATTATTACAAAGATTATGTATTTTATTGTGAAGTTTATTAAATATTTATAACTATGTGATGGTGAGCTCAGTTAATATTATTGTTTATTATTTTGAGAATATTGTAAAAATCAATTAACTTCAAATCTTGGATTCTTCTCCGATAAAAGTGACAAAACTGCTTTGCTACATACAAGGTCGTCTCAATAAGCTTGGGGGCCTAAAACCAACTTCATAAAGAGGTCTTGTTTTTTTAGTTGTCATATGTAAATTGAATAACTATAACATACTCAATGTAATTCAAAAAGATAGGATGTACGACAAATCTTATGAAGTAAGAATGTAAACAATAATTTTTTTTTATTGAAAAATACAATAATAGGTTAAAATAATAAAATCTGACTCAATAATTTAAAAAGTTCATATAGTGATATTGAAGGAAAGAATAAGGGATTTAGTGAAAGCTCTAGTCATGTAATTGTAGGAGGAAGGTTGATGTTAATATGGTGAGTTGTAATAAACATGTTTGGTTTGATCAAATCTACACGTCTTTTGTTATGATGAGAAAAATAATTTCTTCAAGTTCATGTTAATCTTCTTATAACTGTTAAAGTCTTAAAGCATGTGCATTTCAAATGATTGGTCATGGCATTTATATATATATAATTATATATAATTCACTTCAATAATTCTAATTGTTTATCTTAGTTACGTGTCTTAATTTAACACGTCTTCATGTTGAACAAGTTGGCCATGCATAGTCGTGACTTCATATGCGTTTGGTTGACTAACAAACTTTTTTTTTTGGGTTAAAGTTGACTAACAAATTTCAACACATTAACAAACTTCAATTTTTTTTTTCAGATAATAAAGGAAAAGATGTGCTTATTTCTTCACTACACATTAATGGTTTCTTCTTTTTATTTCATTAATAAAAGCAGCTCATTATGTAAAAATTGAGTAGTTTGTTTCTTTACTTTATCAGGAAATAAGAATTAATTGATCAGAAACCTCTGTTATAATTATTAAGGTATGCAAGGGTACACAAAGAAACGTTGGCTTACGTGGCATATTACGCGTGCCGGCAGGGTGTGAATTGCCACATAGTATATATAATAGTGTCGTAGTCACAAATTTTATAAAGGGTGTCCAAAAATTTCATAGTTAATAAAAATAATTTAATGAATGGGTGCACTTAAATTTTGTATATGAAACTATGTGACATTAATGATTAATTTTTTTAATTAAAAAATATACCAAAATTTTTAAAATCAAACTACATAATGTTTAACTTTAATGTTCACGTTTATTTGATAAGAAGTGAACATACAAAGAAAAAAGAGACGGAGAAAATTTAGTTTAGAGTGAAATCACTTTTATGCTTTAAGATTTTACAAACCTCTGATGACTAACAACGAGAAATGAAAAATAAAGAATAGAATCAAATGAGTTATATTAAAATAAATTCTATATGGAGCCTTTTCACTTTTAGTAGCTTTATGAAATAAATAAGTAAATAAATAAGATTTTCTTATTAACTTTAAATTGAATAATTACTTTTAGATTTATTTAATTTTTTAATGAAAAAAAATCAAAAGTCAAATAACATGTAAAAAAAGTCCATTCAAGGGAATCGAATCTGCGTACAGCAGGACACAAATGACTTAGCTTGAGCTAAACGACTGAAACCATTGAGCTAAGAAACTTTATTGTTTATCAAGGGTGTTCAAAATGTGTTATTTAACCATTTAAAGTATTATTTTACTTATAAATACGGTGTAATTTTCCGACGAAGGGTGTCCGAAGGGTAGCTACGCCCCTGGATACATGTGTCTACTTGTTCAATTTTATATAAATTTGAGTGTCTACTTATGCACACCCAAAATTGAAAGACATAGATATAAAGTCAAGTTAAAAGGCATATTCACGTATTATGCCAAAAAATTACTATATTTGAAAGATAAGTGGTAGGTCTTTGAAAAAACTATAAAGAATTAATTATAGTTGAAACGGTCACTAACTAGTAACATGGCTTAAGGAAGACCCTAAATGTGCGCTTTGTTTGTCTTTTTCTAAACAAATGAACATTCTGAGGCACACTTGGTCACTACCTGTCTCATTCTTTTGCTGTTGGACTATCCCATATTGTAATGACCGAACACGATTTCTATTTCAACTCATTTTAATATCTTCAATTTTAGTCCAACCCGCCCATTTGACACTCCCAATCAAAGGTCTCGATTATACGTATGAAAAAATCTGTTAAGAAAAGTTTTTACCTTAAATGAATCTTACGTGTGCGAATACAGATTAGTCAACACCCCAAAATATATTTCAACCACTAGATGAAAAGAAATACGCGCGAATCTACATTAATCAAGACCCCAAAATATATTTCGAGCACCAAATGAAAAGAAAAACTAGCAAATCAAAATAAGGATTTGTAGAATTCAAGACTGTTAAGAATTCATCACAATCTTAATTAATATCCAAGACATTTCAAAGAAGAATCTAGAATATTCAAGAGTTGTAAAGAAATAAAGAAAGATCTCTAGGATTCTAGGATGAGTGTTCTAGAGAGAAAAATCTAGAAATATTCTAGAAAGGGCAATTCTAGAACTTAGTTGTTGGAGGAACAATCTAATTAAGTAGAAAATATCTTTAACTAGATTGTTCCATCACCACTTATAAATAGAGGTGGTTCATTTAAGTAAGTAACTAAGTGAGAAAGCAAGAAAGAAAGTAAGAGACCAAACATGAGTGAGTGCCAAGTAAAAAGTGTTGATAAAGCAAACAAGTGAGTGATCAAGATTGTAACACTGGAGCCAGTTCTTACTTTGATATAATAAAATTTAAGTTATGAAAAATTGATTATGTCCATCTCCACAAACAAATATTCAACAAGTAGTATCAGAGCTTGGTGGATAAGAGCGAGGTAGCAACTCAAAGAAGAGCTTACAAGCTATTGTCAGACGCTACAAGTCCTGAGACACTTATCAATGGTAGATTTCACAAGCACTCTTAATAGCGTTGAGAAACTCAATGCAAGTAACTAAGGATCATGGAGCACAAGTATACAATATTACTTTCTCTACCAAGAATTATGGAATATCATTGATTGACCAGACACCACACCACTAACAAATGCTGAAATAGTAAAAATGTGGAAGGTCAAAGATGAAAATATCATGTTTGTTCTCACTGTAACAATTGAGGATGCGTTCTTGCAACGAATTAAGAATTTCAAGACACCCAAAGAAGCTTGGGACACACTAACGACGATTTTCACAGAGAAAAATGATGAAAGATAAAAAATATTTAAAATGTTCTTTTATCGATCTCATAACAAAATATGATAATCAGTCAATACTTCTCAAAGATAAAATCTCTATCTGATGAAATATCAAAATTAGATAGAGAATATGCTATCACAAAGACAAGAATGAGGAAAATAATTGTTCATCGTCTAAGACCGAAGTACAAAGGTATAATTATAACCACAGGGGAGTAGGCCACGGAACAAACTTTATCTGAGTTAGAAAATTTGTTGGCAAAGAAGAAGACATGGAAAAGTCATTATCAAGTCTTCTAAAAGATGAAGATAATGACCTATTCAACAAAAGACAATATTATAAAAAACGAGAAGCAGAGAGAAACTCATGGCCAGGGGGAGACTAAAAGAATCAACATCAAAGAAGTCAACGATTAAACAAGCAGGCGAAAGGCTTCAACAGCTGTCAAATGGAGAGGTGCTTCAATTGTGGAAAGAAAGGACATTACCCAGAGACTGCTGATACAAAACAGTTAAAGGTAATGTAGCTACTTCTTCTCAAAACCAACAACAACAACAAGAAGAGTGAGATTTTGAGACATCTTATGTAGTTGAAGAAAGCAATCAACAAGAGAAACTTGTCACCTATCACTCTAACAAAGAAGATGAGCTTGCACTTGCAACTATTAGTGAGAAACTAATTGATTATGAACATAATTGTATTGTTCATTCGAGTTGTTCCAATCATGTGACTGGTGATGAGGAAAAGCTTATCAACATGAGTGAATATAAAGGTGGTCGAGTAGTAGTGACTGCAAATAATTCAAGAATGTCAATAACTCACATTGACAAGATTGACAAGACAGTTGTTTGCAAAATATTTTAAGCATATGGAAAATAAATAAACCACACAAATAAAATCTGAAGAAACATGAATATTTTATTGATAATAGTGCGGGTACAATTCTGTTCCTCCCTTGATCCTACTCTCCTAAGATTTATCCATGATTTAAGGGCTGTTAGTGGCATATTTCTCAAACTAGGATGATTTAGATTTTACCTCTATATGAATATTCCATGACTTTCGTGGAATATTGGAGATGTCTTTTCAAGGGAATATAGTACCCTTTATATAGACATGAACTAGGGTTTAGGGTTTAGCTTCCAAGAATCCTAATTGGAATTGAACACATATTGTAGAGTCCCAACTAGAATTGAACACGTCATGTAGAGTCCAACAAAATTTCAATGTCTAAAAATTCCCCCTACTTCAAGGCTTGTCGGAGAGTAGACTTGATGAAACTCAAAGACGAGGCTTGAAGTACTCATTCTTCCACCTTCGCAGCTTGAGATTTTTAGATTTAATTTATGAGAGAAGAGATGAAAGGCAGATTTGGTCCTACTGGGCGAGCCAATTTGTTTGCAACAAATTTTAAACGTATGGAAAATAGATAAACCACACAAATAAAATCTGAAGAAACATGAATATTTTTTTGATAATAGTGTGAGTACAATTTTGTTCCTCCCTTGATTCTACTCTCCTGAGATTTATCCATGATTCGAGAGCCGTTAGTGGCGTATTTCTCGAACTAAGATGATTTAGATTGTACCTCTATATGAATATTTCATGACTTTTGTGGAATATACGAGATGTCTTTTCAAGGGAATATAATACCCTTAATATAGGCATGAACTAGGGTTAGGGTTTAGCCTTCAAGAATCCTAATTGGAATTGAACACATATTGTAGAGCCCCAACTAGAATTGAACGCGTCTTGTAGAGTCCAATAAGATTTCAATGTGTATAACGGTATTCATGCCTCATCATAGCTTAAGATAAGTGGAACTTCAAAATATCTACCACATTATCTGTGTCAAAATTAACAGGTTTAAGAAACTATGTTGTGTTCGAGTCAAATGACGTTAAGGTATATCAAAGCTTGAAAGCAACAAGCTTGCCAGTCATGAAAGGAAGAAGATTATAGTCAATATATGTCATGTCTACCGAGACAACTTATGTGGTATTTGGTGAAGCACCAACATGGTGGTATAACAAAGTCTCCCTACCACATTCAAGGAAATTGAAGCAAGAGCTACAAAAATTTGAAAAAGAAGAAGAAGAGAAGAACAAGATAGAAACAAACCAAGAGGTAAGAAGAGAATCCAAATTAGAGGTATCTCCACAAAAGGAAAAAAAAAGCTTATGACAAACTGGAGCTTGTAAAACTTCAGATATGTTGCAAGAAAAAGTTCATAAAGCATTACAACCACTACGAAGGAGGTCTACAAGACTGAAATGTCCAGAAGGCAAGTATATAGATGCAACATTAGTAGAGGTAGGTCATATCAAAGATGCTACTACATTCGAAGACGCTTTAAAGAGTAGGGTCTGAAATAATTCAACGAAGGTGGAGATCCTCTAAGGGCATGTACATCATGATGCTTGCAAAGTTCTAAGAATTGCTCGCAACGGACACAAACAAAAAATTAAGTTGGTGTTGAAAGGGAGTGTTAAGAATTTATGACCAACTTAATTTATATTCAAGACATTTCAAGAGTGGTAAAGAAATAAAGAAAGATCTCTAGAATGAGTATTTTAGAGAGAAAAATCTAGAAATGTTCTAGAAAGGGTAATTCTAGAACTTAGTAGATGGAGGAACATTCTAAAATTAAGTAGAAAATATCTTTAGCTACTGTCACGCGACTACCCCCGAGATGCGGACACAGGACCTAGGACCACAAGTGATCCCAAGCTAACCTTGCTAGCTTGATCATGAGCATACTAAAGATAATAAACTGATGCAGAAGCTAAATCATAAATAAAAATGAAAAGATAGGAAATACCCATATACTATAACTGAGATACATGATAACTGATGAGTTTAATACAAAGATGATATTAACTCAATACTAAGTTGAATCTAACTATGTCTGAAAATAGCCTCTAACTGACTAGAAATGCTAGGACAAGCCCCAACTAAGGCTAGCAAAACTGAAATTAAACGACTAAAAATACTGAAAAGAAACTCATGACTATTGTCCTTGGAGAATGAAGACTCACCACTGATTCAACTAAACTGGAGATCGGGAATTGATCTAAGCATGATCTGGATGCTGAGAACCTGAACCTACATCACGAGAAGATGTAGCGCACGTATGCGTCAGTACTTGAAAGGTACTAAGCATGCAGGATAGAATATCGCTGAAATAACATATAACTGAACAAAGCAAATAAGCATTGAATGCTGAGATAACTGGATACAGTGACCAATTTATAACATGTTGAAACTGAATACTAGATATACTGATAAATGGTCAATGCAATAGGGTCTGATTGAACTGTAGGAGCTACTAATAACTGATAATAAAACCACATGAGCTAAATGTGGAGTCCGATGTATACGCCCCATCGAGAGGTCCCAATATAACCTGCCAGAGGTATATATGCATGATGGCGTGATCACTGAAATGATGCCCACAGAGGGGACTTACAACCTACATGGCTAGTAGTACTGGGACTATTTGGGTACGCTGAACCCTAGTACAACTCGATATTATACTACTCCCAATTAATTAAGTAATGAATACATTATGACTGAATTTCTGTAAGTTATTGGATAGCTCAAACTGAACATGAAAACTGAGAATGCAACAATTAAACTGATATTGATGCATTAATAACTAAGGCATGTATAACTGAATAACTGAAATATCTAACCTAGCATGTGTAATTCAAGAACTAAAGAAATACATAGCTAGGGTTATGGAATTCATGCAATAAACTGAATATTAACATACTAATCTGATTTCGATCATTCTAACAACTGGGAACCCAATAATTCTAACATTTAAGAAACCCTAAGTTTAGTCATAATAAGGGAATGAAGAAACTGACTGAAAACTAGGGACCTAATGGGTGAAAGGAACCCACTAGTGAAATCCTACATACCCGGTGACGAATTTCATGGAGAATTCTTTGATTTCTGGGTTGGAACTGAAGAAAACTTGTTGCGTTCTTAAACTAGGGTTCTTGACTTCTTTCTCCTCTTAGCGTTCTAATTTTCTAAGTTTTGATTAATGATTTGACTTAGGTAAGTTCTAGTTATGTTTCTAGGATTATACTGACTAAAACCTCATAATTTAGGGTTTAAACGACGTAGCTTAGGGGTCCAATGAAATAGGAAAAGACCAAAATACCCCTGACTTAACTGATGTCGGAGTGATCAACGGACGGGACCTATGGGTCGTGGATCGAATGACGGTCCGTGCTGGTCGACCGTCGTTTGCATCAGAGGCTGGGTAAAGGGGTCATTGATCCACGGATCGTGGTCTGATCTACGGGCCGTGGGTCGAGACTTTTCCGATTTTCTGAGCTGGGTTTTGGGAGGGGTTGCAGTGGTGAACCACAGACCACTAGCACGGGCCATGGTCTGACCTACGGTTCGTGGATGACAACTGTGGGTTGCACCTGCAACTTCTTAAAATCTGCATTTTGGTGTATCTAGGATACATGGTGTTACATTATATCCCTATTAAGAACATTTGTCCTCGAATAAAGACTAAATTAGCTGAAATAGAGGGAAAATGTTGCAATCCCTACCACTAAACACTGAGAACTGAATTTCTGACTGAACTGAGTTCCAAGAACATGCAAATATACTAAAAATGCAAGTACAAACTGAAGGAACATGATTGTAAAACTAAATTTATGCATGAATGACTAAATAACTGAAGAGAAACTATTACCTCAAGCTAGAGTGAAATTAGAAGGAAAGAGGTGAGGATACTTGACTTTCATTGCCGCTTCTGCTCCCCATGTGGCTCCCTCTACGGACTGGCTCCTCCACCAAACCTTGACTGAAGCGACTTCTTTGTTTCTCAACCTTCTAACTTAACGATCAAGAATCTCAACTAGTACATCCTCATAAGAAAGGCTATCTTTTATAGCCACAGTCTCTAATGGTACTACGGATGCTAGATTACCCATTAACTTCTTCAAAAGTGAAATGTGAAAGACTGGATGCACTGGTGCAAAATCTGCTGGCAACTCTAACTCATAAATCACTTTACCAATCCTTTTCAAGATCCGGTAAGGGCCTACATATCTGGGACTGAGCTTCCCTTTCTTCCCAAATCTCATCACCCCCTTCATAGGTGACACTTTCAGGAAAACCCAATTATCAACTTGGAACTCTAGTTCCCTTCTTCTCACATCTACATAAGACTTCTGGCGACTCTGGGCAGTCTTAAGTCTATCTCTAATGAGTTGCACTTTCTCCATAGGATCAAGGACTGAATCTGGTCTTATCAAGGTTGCTTCACCTACTTCAAACCAACCAATTGGAGATCTACATCTACGCCCATTCAATGCCTCATAAGGGGCCATCTGAATGCTTGAATGGTAACTATTGTTGTAGGCGAACTCAATAAGAGAAAGGTGATCATCCCAACGACCCTTGAAGTCGATCACACAAGATCTCAACATGTCCTCTAAGGTCTGAATGGTACGCTCTGCCTGACCATCCACTTGTGGATGAAATGTTGTGCTAAGGTTAACTGAGTACCAAGACCCTTTTGAAATGACTTCCAGAAACGAGAGGTAAACTGATGACCTTTATATGAGATGATAGACAAAGGAACCCCATGCAACCTCACAATCTCATTAATATAAAGCTTGGTGTAATCCTCCGCCAAATCTGTAGTCTTGACCGCCAAAAAGCGAGAAGACTTAGTAACCTTATCAACAATCACCCAAATGGAGCCATGCTGTCTGCGAGTACGAGGTAAACCTGTGATGAAGTCCATGTTGATCACTTCCCACTTCTAAGTAGGAATGTCAATCTCTTGAGTCATGCCTCCTAGTTTCTGATGTTCTACCTTGACTTGCTGGTAATTGGGGCACTTAGCCACAAAGTCTGCTATATCTCTTTTCATACCATTCCACCAATAGACTTCCCGCAGATCGCGGTACATCTTAGTGGCGCCTGGATGGATAAAATATCTGGAGTTATGTGCCTCTGCAAGGATATGCTGTCTCAACTCGCTCACATTAGGAACACATAATCGACCCTGGTAGCGAAACACACCATCTCCCCCTTGGGAGAAAACCTCCACTCTCTGATTGTGGACTACACCCTTAAGCTCAAGCAAGATTGGATCACTGTCTTGTTTTTCCTTAACCTCTACTACCAAAGAAGATTGTGCCCCATTTTGAACCATTACACCACCATCTGATATACTCATAAGACGAACTCCTAGGCGAGCAAATCTGTGAACATCCTTTGCTAGCTCTCTTCTTTCTTCCTCAACATGTGCTACACTACCCATGGATAATCTACTAAGAGCATCTGCTACTACATTTGACTTACCTGGATTGTAATGCACGCTCATATCATAATCTTTTAGGAACTCAAGCCACCTTCTTTGGTGAAGATTCAACTCTTTCTGGGTGAATACATATTGGAGGCTCTTATGGTCTGTGAACACATCTATATGAACACCATACAAGTAGTGTCTCCAAATCTTGAGTGCAAACACCACTACTGCAAGCTCGAGGTCATGTGTCAGATAATTCTTCTCTTGCGCCTTAAGCTGTCTGGAAGCATAAGCTATAACCTTACCTCGTTGCATCAATACACAACCTAGGACGACCTGGATGCATCACAATAGATCACATAACCATCTGAACCCTCTGGTAGAGTCAAGACATGAGTTGTAGTCAACCTAGTTTTCAATTCTGCAAAGCTTTTCTCACAATCATCTGACCACTGGAACTTAACCTTTTTCTGAGTCAACCTAGTCAATGGTGAGGCTATGGATGATAATCCCTCCACAAATCGTCTGTAATAGCCCGCTAGACCTAAGAAACTTTTGATATATGTAGCAGAGGTAGGTCTGGGCCATTGTTTCACTGCTTCTATCTTCTGGGAATCTACTCGAATTCCTTCACTAGACACAATATGCCCCAAGGAAAGCAACTGATTGTAACCAAAACTCGCACTTGTTAAATTTTGCAAATAACTAGCGATCTTTGAGAGTTTGCATAACAACTCTCAAATGACTCGCATGCTCTTCCTCATTCCTAGAGTAAATGAGGATATCATCAATAAAGACGATAATGAACAAGTCTAAGTACTGCTTGAACACTCTGTTAATCAAATCCATGAAAGCTGCAGGAGCATTGGTTAGTCCAAATGACATAACTACAAATTCGTAATGACCATACCGAGTTCTGAAGGCTATCTTCAGAATGTCACTATTTATGACTCCAAGCTGATGATAACCTGATATGAGGTCTATCTTTGAGAAATGACTAGCACCCTGAAGTTGGTCGAACAAGTCATCAATCCTGGGGATGGGATACTTATTCTTGATTGTGACTTTGTTCAATTGCCTATAGTCAATGCACATTCTGAGAGAACCATCTTTCTTCTTTACGAACAACACTAATGTACCCCATTGCGAAATACTAGGTCTGATGAAGCCTTTATCTAGAAGGTCTTTCAGCTGCTCTTTCAATTCCTTAAGCTCAGCTAGAGCCATTCTGTAAGGAGGAATAGAGATAGATTGGGTATCTGGAAGGAGATCAATCCCAAAGTCGATTTCCCTTTCGGGAGGAACTCCGGGAAGATCATCTGGAAACACTTCTGGAAACTCATTAACCACTGGAACTAACTCAAGAGTTGGAGTTTCGGAGCTACAATCCTTAACCCAAACTAGATGATAAAGATAACCCTTAGAGATCATCTTTCTGGCCTCAAGGTAAGAAATGAATCGACCCATAGGCGCTAAGCTACTACCCTTCCATTCTAAGATTGGTTCGTCTGGAAACTGAAAATGAACAATCCTAGTTCTACAATTGACTGAGGCATAACAAGAATGTAACCAATCCATGCCTAGCATGACATCAAAGTCTACTATTTGTAACTCTACAAGATCTGCTGAGGTGACCTTCTGAGAGACTGTGACAGGGAAATTTATGTATACCCGTCAAGCTATAACTAGGTCACCGACTGGAGTAGAGACTGAGAAAGGTTCTGAAAGAGTTTCTGGGCTAACACTAAATTGGACTGCTATGTAAGGAGTTACAAAGACAAAGTAGCCCCTGGATCTAACAATGCATAAACATCAAGATCAAAGACTCGTAACGTACCAGTGACTACATCAGGAGAATCTTCCTGATCTTGACGAGCCTGTTTTGGCGTTGTCCGCCACTTGTACTAGATGAGTTACCCTACTGAGTCGGGCGACCTGCTAGTTCTGGTGAAGTTGTAGACTGAGCTCTACCATTATTTCCTCCTTGACCCTGTCTAGAAGGACAATCCTTCAATCTATAACCAGACTGACCACACCCAAAACATCCTTCCTTACCTGCAAGGCACTCGCCCAGATGGTTCTTGTTACATTTCGGGTAAGTTGGGTAAGTTTTGGTGCCTGAAACACTACCTTGAGACTTAGAGCCTGACGCCCTACCTTTTTTGTCGTTACGGAACCTAGGGATGGAACACTAGCTAATGAAGGGGCTGAAGTCGAAGACTTCTGCTGAAACTGTGAGTGATTTCCACCACCCAATTTCTGTTGGGAATACTCATAGTTACCTATTCTTGCTTTCTTAGTCTCTTTAGCCTGTTCCCTAAGCTTATCACCCTCAACCTGCTGGGCATGAGTCATGAGCCTAGAGATGTTCATGTCTCCCAACAACATAGCATTCCTGCACTCTGTTTTCACTAAGTCTGACACTCCATACAGAAACTTATTCATCTGAGCCCTGGAATCAGCAACCATGTGAGGAGCATACCTGGAGAGTTGGTTAAACTTGAGCCCATACTCTTGGACAGTCATGTTACCCTGCCTTAAGTTCATAAATTCCTGGGCCCTTGCTTCTCTCAACCCTATGGGGAAAAACCTATCCAGAAAGGTTTCGCTGAAACAATCCCAAGTAATAGGAGTTGCATCTGTACCCCTGTTCTTATTCCATTGAGTATACCAAATATGAGCCACATCCTTAAGTTGGTAAGATGCTAACTCAACCCGATCATTCCCAGTTACCTGCATCACTTCAAAGATCTTTTTGACCTCATCAATGAAGTTTTGGGGATCTTCTCCAACTTGCAATCCTAAGAACTCTGGCAGATTCATCCTAACAAAGTCTCGCACCCTGGCTGCAGCTGACCCAACATTGGCATTTACCGAAACTGGTGCCCGCTGATTGTTCTGGTTGGCCACACTCTGAGCCAACATCTGAATGACATTCCTGAACTCTGCATTCGACACTTCTTGATCAGGAACTGGAGGAGCTGCATTTGCGTTCGTGGCATTCACATTCCTGGTATTAGCTGTACGAGGAGGCATGATCACTGAAACGTAAAACGTTGAGTTATAATGGAACTTAGATCATACCTTACTCACAATAAAAGTAACAAGAAAATGAAGATTTCCTTAAACACTTTGTAGCCTCCCCCTCATTAGATATGGTACACTTCACACCTACGAAAATGACTCTACTTGGTGCGGCTTTTCAGACATCCTAGGACAATTAAACCTAAGGTTCTGATACCAAGTTTGTCACCCCCCGAGACTACCCCCGAGACGCGGACACGGGACCTAGGACTACAAGTGATCCCAAGCTAACCCTGCTGGCCTGATCATGAGCATACTAAAGATAATAAACTGATGCGGAAGCTAAATCATAAATAAAAATGAAAAGATGGGGAATACCCATATACTATAACTGAGATAAATGATAACTGATGAGTTTAATACAAAGATGATATTAACTCAATACTAAGTTGAATCTAACTATGTCTGAAAATAGCCTCTAACTGACTAGAAATACTGGGACAGGCCTTAACTAAGTCTAGCAAAACTGAAACTAAACGACTAAAAATACTGAAAAGAAACTCATGACTATTGTCCTCGGAGAATGATAACTCACCACTGATTCTGCTAAACTAGAGATCGGGAATCGATCTAAGCGTGATCTGAATGCTGAGAACCTGAACCTACATCACGAGAAGATTTAGTGCACGTATGCGTCAGTACTTGAAAGGTACTGAGCATGCATATAGAATACAACTGAAATAACATATAACTGAACAAAGAAAATAAGCAATGAATGCTGAGATAACTGGATACAGTGACCAATTTATAACATATTGAAACTGAATACTGGATATACTGATAAATGGCCAATGCAATAGGGTCTGACTGAACTGTGGGAGCTACTAATAACCAATAATAAAACCACATCAGCTAAATGTGAAGTCAGATGTATACGCCCTATCGAGAGGACCCAATATACCTTGCCAGAGGTATAGAGACATGCTGGCGTGATCACTGAAATGATGCCCACAGAGGGGACTTACAACCTACATGGCTAATATTTCTGGGACTATTTGGGTACTCTGAACCCTAGTCCAACTCGATATTATGCTACTCCCAATGGATTAAGTAATGAACACATTATGACTAAATTTCTGTAAGTTAATGGATAACTCAAACTGAACATGTAAACTGAGAATGCAACAATTAAACTGATATTGATGCATTAATAACTGAGGCATGTATAACTGAATAACTGAAATATCTAACCTAGCATGTGTAATTCAAGAACTAAAGAAATACATAGCTAGGGTTCTGGAATTCATGCAATAAACTGAATATTAACATACTAATCTAATTTGGATCATTCTAACAACTAAGAATCCAATAATTCTAACATTCAAGAAACCCTAGGCTAGTCATAATAAGGGAATCAAGAAACTGACTGAAAACTAGGGACCTAATGGGTGAAAGGAGCCCACTAGTGAAATTCCACATACCTAGTGACGAATTTCACGGAGAAATCCTTTGATTTCTGCGCTGGAACTGAAGAAAACTTGTTACGTTCTTGAACTAGGGTTCTTAACTTCTTTCTCCTCTTAGCGTTCCAATTTTCTAAGTTTTGATTAATGATTTGACTTAGGTAAGTTCTAGTTATGTTTCTAGGCTTAAACTGACTAAAACCTCATAATTTAGGATTTAAACGACCTAGCTTAGGGGTCCAACGAAATAGGAAAAGACCAAAAGACCCCTGACTTAACTGATGTCGGAGTGATCAACGGACGGGACCTACAGGCCGTGGATCGAATGACGATCCGTGCTGGTCGATCGTCATTTGCATCAGAGGCTGGGTAAAGGGGGCCTCGATCCACGGACACAGACCACAAACTGTGGTCTAACCTACGGACAGTAGGTCTGTCCGTAGGTCGAGACTTAGCCGATTTCTGAGTTGGATCATGGGAGGGGTTGCAGTGATGAACCATGGACCACCAGCACTGGCCGTGGTCTGACCTACGGTCCGTGGATGGCAACCGTGGGTTGCACCTGCAACTACTCAAAATCTGCATTTTGATCTATCTAGGATACGAGATGTTACAGCGAGATTGTTTCATCACTACTTATAAATAGAGGTGGTTCATTGAAGTAAGTAACTAAGTTAGAAAACAAGAAAGAAAGTGGGAGAACAAACAAGAGTGAGTGTTAAGTAAAGAGTTTTGTTGAAACAAGCAACGAGTAAGTGATTATGATTATAAGACCGAAATAAATTCTTAATTTGATATAATAAAATTCAAATTGTGAAAAATCGACTATGTCCATCTCCAGACAATATCTTCAACAAAGATAGTCCATTATTTTGACATTGAATGAACTCCACAGGATTAATAGAAAACACAAAGAGTACTTGTTTCACCTTAACATTTTATAGGGGAGGTATTTAATTAAACTTAATTTGGCTAATAGTATTCTTATAAATCAATACTAATGGGAAGAAGAAAATAAACTAAAGTAGGCAGTAGTAGAACATTTGGTGTGATGTAAAAGGTATATGTTACATCAAAGTTTAAGTCAATATGTTACATGTATTTTAACTTAGAAGTGTATATAAAATAATCCTCTCTATTGAACAATAATTGTCAACTATTGATTTGACATATAGATTAAGAAGCAACATATGAAAAGGTTAATTTTATCAAATCACCCCTATTAAATACGCCCTTTGTCCCTAATTACTTGTCCACTTTTTCTATTATAGTTGTCCCTAATTACTTGTCCATTTTGACAAATCAAGAAAGGACAAATTCTTTTTACCTATTATTCCCTCAATTAAATGACTAATTATTTTGAAAAATATAGAATTTTTCATCCATTTCATAATTAATAGGGATAAAATGGTAAAGTCATTATGTCATTAATTATTTTCTTAATAGTGTGCCAATTTAAAAGTGGACAAGTAATTAGGGACAGAGGGAGTATAAGTCATCTAAACGTTGAAAATTGAATAATATTAAATAGTATAGATAAAATAGACTCAATATGATAAATTATTTATTAATTTTATAAACTAGACAATTATTATTGGACAACCTCAAATAGTAGAGTGGACAAGTAAAAATAGACGGTATTACTCCCTCTGTCCCTAATTACTTGTCTATTTTTCCTTTTATAGTTGTCCCTAATTACTTGTCCATTTTGACAAATCAAGAAAGGACAATTTTTTTTACCTATTATACCCTCAATTAAATGATTAATTACTTTGAAAATGCAGAACTTTTCATCCACTTCATAATTAATAGGGATAAAATGGTAAACTCATTATGTCATTAATTGATTTCTTAATAGGTGTATCAATTTGAAAGTGAACAAGTAATTAGGGACAGAGGAAGTACTATTTAGTATTTCCAGAAAAACTGTCATTTAAATTTTCTTCTTGGTGCACTCAAGGCATGGTGATTGGTGCGTAAGGTCAAGACAAGTAACGGTACTACTCTCTTTGTTTTATTTTATATCATTATTTTATTAATTAAAAAATATTTTCTTTAATCATAATTATTAGAAATACTTTTAGTTATTAATTATTGTAACGTATTTATTAAAATTTTAGTTACTAATTATTGTTACTTATGGTATGTTTTATTTAATTTCTATATATTTAAAATTATTTTAAAGAAACTTGAAGATGTTATATCCGAATTCATATTAAATTAATTAATTTGACCTTTATACTTCAAATCAAGCCACTATAATTTGAGATAGAGGGTATATATATTTTACTATTATTGCCGGAAGATGTTATAACGTTCATTTGAAATATTCTAATTAAGTACTCCGTCCTAATTCATGCGTCACCATTTTACTTGGTATAAAATTTTAAGAAAAAAAATGAAAGATTATCAAAATTTATGATTTAAAGTAAATTTTAGATAGTTATGTGATTGTAAATTATTTTACCAAAGATAAAAAGGAAAATCTCAAGATAAGTTATTTCTAATGGTGAATGACATTTTATGATTTAAAGTAAATTTTAGATAGTTATGTGATTGTAAATTATTTTACTAAAGATAAAAAGGAAAAATCTCAAGTTAAGTTATTTCTAATGGTGAATGACATTGTTTTAATTTTGATATACACACAAAAAAAAAAATGTACCACCTAATAGTTTAAAATAAAATAATATATTGGTAATATATTTGTAAAACAAATTATTCTAGGACACGTCTTTGGTATTACCTTTTGTGTTTTGGTACCGAGAAAATAAAAATGTCTCTAATTTTCATGTTTGGTTGTTCAAAATATTTTTAGGAAAATAATTTTCTTAAAATGATTTCCTAATGAAAATAAGAAAAATAAATACGATAAGTAATTTTCAAGTTCATTGTCTCCTCCCTATTCAATCAATGTCCCCAACCCCCATCTCTAAAACATTCCACCTCTCCACCCCTACCCAGGGGCACATCTAGAGGGGTGCCGCGGGTTCACATGAACACATACTCCCCTCTCTAGATCATATATAATAATGTTATATTTTTTAAAAAAATATTTAAATATAGATGTGTGCAGGGCGATTCTATGCTTTGTAAAATACAGCTTATGCCTTATGCCCCCAAATTTTGGGGCCCCCAAAAATTATGTGTTACATTTTTTTTTATAGAAAAAATGGATTATTTATGATAAAAAGTATAATATTTTGAAAAATATATTATTTTACCCACTTTAACATCTTTTGTTCTTTGTTAAAAATAAGAATTAATAGTGAAAAGTATTTGTTTTTAAATTTTAGTTTCAAGCATTACAACAAACATATTAAAATNTGGGGTATACCAAGTCATCAACTTCTTGAGATTCTATGGTTCTAACTCTTATCTATATTTAATATTTGTCAACTTATTACTTATAAAATTATGTTAACAATTCTTATAATAATTACCTCACTAAAAGGATGTTTTTCAATGTTGAGTTGATAAAATCTTACCTAAAACTACAATATTAAATACTAATAATTTTCATCTAAATAGTGTAAGAAAAATAAAATTTGAATAAATACGTATACGAAGTTTGTTTATATTTTAGGCATTGAATTGTAATTTCGCTTTAGGCCCCCAATTACGTTGAATCACCCCTGATGTGTGAACCCACGTTTAAAGTATCATACAATAATACGATGATGATTGAGTGCGCCTCTCTAGGTGAGAATATAAATTTAAATCTTATATCTATCTTGTCTTTTTGAATAACACCTCCCAAGTGGTTATCAGTTACACTTTTGGCATTTCAATTAATTTTTCTTTTGTTTTTTTTCTTTAATCTTTCAAAAAATTTAAGTGTGTTACATAAAAAATTCCTAAAATTTTTAGCATGATAAATTTTTTATATAATTAAATTAAATGTGTATATTAGAATTTAAAACTAGTAGTATTATATATTTTTGACCTAGAAATTTTAAAATTTAATGGTTGATATTAAGAACCTAAAAGTCAAACCGATAAAATTTATATTTAAGATGCATTTTTTCGTAATCATGCACTCATCTTATCAAAATCCTGAACTCTTGAACATTCCACCCCTCCACCTCCACCCCACTCCGCCACCACATCCCAGCCTCATAATATTTTGTTAGCTTATATATAATTGTTCTTGAAATATTAATTTTTTACTTACTTATCAAATAGAAAATAAGTTTTAAAAAAAGAGCTCAATTATTTCTTAGGAAAACATTTTTCTTTCCTACCAAACACACTTAGATCTCTTTTCTTATTTTATAAAAAAAATAAAATACAAAACAATGTAATACCTGCAATTAAGGAGTAGTATTATTTTATTCTATTTCTAATTATCTGCCATTCTCTAATCCACCATATAAAAAATACTGTGCTACTCATAATTAACTTTAGTGATAAAAGAATGATAATGAAAAAAAAAACTCACCATAACTCAAGCACAATCTCATTGAACAAATGGCCAGGGTGTATTTAGCCAAAGTCCAACTTTAATTTAACTTCCCACTTGGATATATTTCTATATATACTTAGTATAAATACAACCCATAAAATCATCAGATTAATATCTCAAGAGGAAAAAAAAATGGAGAATCAAAAAAAGAGTAGTATTTTGTTGTTTGTTCTGTTTTTGATTCTAAGTGTTAGTAGTATTGCATTTGGTCAATTGAAAACAGACTTCTACAAAAATACATGCCCAAATGTTGAGTCATTGGTTCGTTCTGCAGTTAGACTGAAATTTCAACAGACTTTTGTTACGGCTCCAGCAACTCTCCGACTCTTTTTTCATGATTGCTTTGTTAGGGTACGTTTCCATATTCATATTATCCATTTGAATTGTCTCAATTACAACAATTTCCCCTTCCCCTTCCCCTGCCTCTTTGCGTATCGAAAAACCAAACGTTTATTATTGTGTGATGAATGATTTTAGGGTTGTGATGCATCAATGCTATTGGCATCACCAAATGGAAAAGCAGAGAAGGACCATCCAGATAATCTTTCATTAGCAGGCGATGGGTTTGACACTGTTGTCAAAGCCAAAGCAGCTGTGGACAGTGACTCTAAATGCCGTAACAAAGTATCTTGTGCTGATATTTTAGCTTTGGCCACTAGAGAAGTCGTTGCTATGGTAAATTATTCCTACTAATGTGCGTTTATTACTTGATATCATTAAAGTATATATATATTCTGATAGTATCAAAGAAGAAAAAACACTGCTTCAATACTCCTTGATACCATTATATATATTGTGATGACATCAAGGAGGAACATACCGTGTTTCAGTAAAAACACTGCTTGATTTCGTATATAGATAGTTTTCCCCTTCTTTTTTTTTTTTTTTACCTTATTTAAGTTGTATGAATATTCCCTATATAATTGTAGACTGGAGGCCCATTTTATCCAGTGGAGTTGGGCCGTCGTGATGGGAAAATTTCAACCTTAACCTCAGTCCAACATCAACTTCCAGGTGAAGGATTCAACCTAGATCAGCTCAATACCATGTTTGCCAGACGTGGCCTTAGCCAAACTGATATGATTGCATTATCAGGTACTCGTTCTCATGTCCTAATTTAACTGTCTTACTTTATTTTTTTGGACTGATCTCTCTGTATACTATTTAGTAAGTTTTTCTATTGATATAATAGATAAATATGTTCTTTAACTTACTCGTAGCTCACATTTATGTCCTCCAATTTTGGGTATGCATAATTAGACACTTAAACTTATATAAAGTTGGACCAACAGACACACACGTCCTACGTGACATCCAACATGATAATTTGCATCTTACGTGGTGTCCTAATGCCACATATGACTGATGTGTCTACTTATTCAACTTTATACAAGTTTAAGTATTTACTTATGCACACTCAAAGTTAGAGGACATAAATGTGAAACGAAATCAAGTTAAATGACAATTTTATGTATTATACCTTTTCTAATATATATTCTTACATTCTACCTCACACCACAAAATTTCAAAGATCACACATTTCTTTAATTTAATTTAAGATCTTAAGATTCAAAAATCTTACCTCTATTTTTCAAACTTGATATTAAATTGAGACGGATTGCTAAAGTAAGTATTTTTTTTTTTTTGATATATAGGTGCACATACCCTTGGTTTCTCTCATTGCAACCGTGTTTCCAAGAGGCTCTACAATTTCAACCCAAAGAGCAGTGTTGACCCGACCCTAAACAAAGCTTACGTGGCACAATTGAAGCAAATGTGTCCATTACGGGTCGACCCGAGAATTGCTATTAACATGGATCCAACTACACCAAATACTTTTGATAATGCTTATTATAAGAACCTCCAACAAGGAAAAGGTCTATTTGTCTCTGATCAAATTCTTTTCACTGATTCAAGATCAAGAAATACTGTTAACTTTTTTGCTTCTAATAATGATGCATTCAAACAAGCATTTGCAACAGCCATGACAAATTTGGGTCGGGTCGGGGTTTTGACCGGAAACCAGGGTGAGATCCGATTCGATTGCACTAGACCAAATTAGTAATTATTATTTTCGTTTGTTTTGAGTTTATTACTAATTTACTAATAAAGTAATAGTATGATTTACCTATTTTTTGTAATCATTTTTATCACTTTTGGGATATGTGTAACCAATAGCTAGACAATTAGCTCTTTTGATCTTGGTTATGCTATATTAAAATTCATGAATAAAATTGTCTTGTTTTTGTTTTCTTCAATTTATCTTTCCAATTTCTCTAATTGATGTTATGCATACTCACTATTAGTTAAGTGCAATTTGATTATCGGAATTTGAACTTATGTTAATTGGCTGTGGCTTGAAAAGTATAGTGGTGTGATGTCACCCGAGTGATAGATAAAGTAAAATGCTTGATTAATACTTCTTGTTTGTGTCTTGAATTTTATAAATCTTAATTATATCAAATTTCTTAGTAGGTTAATTTGAAAACTTAGGAAAACTATTCCTTATAGGATTAAGAAGGAATTACTTGTGATTTATAATAATGATTGTAATGTACAATCCTTTTTTATTTATAGCGAAAAATTGTATTTATTTTTGTCAAGAGGATTAGGATTGTCTGAATCTCATTATATTCTTATTTATTTTTCTTCTCTGTTTACTTTTTTTTACTGTTAAAGTATGCTAATAATTTATAATTTTCCGCAGCATATCTTTATATCTGATTTACATGTAAATTTTATTGGATACACATTATATATCAATTTTGGGAAACCTTCTCAACAACTAAAAGGTTGACATCAGAGTCATGGTTTAATCTTATTTTTAAAAAAATTTAGAATTAAGATGACTTTTTCATCTGAAGTTTGAGCTTGTGTTTTCATGTCTTCTCTGCCTTGCGCATTCCACCTTATTTGCTGAAGAGAGAATACGATTGTCGAAGCTGAAGTCCCATTCAATTCATAAAATTTTGTGTCACACCCCAAATCCGGATGTGATGGCACGTGTCCATTTCCCACTGGACACGTCAGCCTAACCCAACCACAACGATAGAGAAGTAGAAATACGAGAATAAAAAATAATAAATAAGCGAAAAACTTTAATCAAGACTCAACACTACCCAGAATTTGGTTGTCACATGTACAAACCTCTAAATACAGAATTCGAATAAAAATATACAAGTCTCAGAGTATAGTTCTCGAATAGAACAAAACTGAAAGTAAAGATAACTCAAGGGCACGTCTGGAATGAACCGCTACCTCTCGAGTATGTCCCGAAGCTCAATCTGCTAAAGAAA
>NC_064290.1:42021067-42045430 GCF_019186545.1 Solanum stenotomum
CGTAATTTCCTCATACGATAGTGAAATGACCCGATTCTTTTTTGTAAATGTCTTAAATAATGATACGGACCTGCTCGTTCAATCGGAGCTCAATTTCATGCTCGTTTGCCCAGTCAAATATCATTTCTACTCGGTAAACAATTATTTCTTATTTGCGATAAAAGTTCAATCTCAGGTTAGCGAAAATGCACCAAAATTTGCAGATAAGTCCTATAATTCATGCTCAAAATTTCAGAACCTTCGGAATAATTTTTCGACCTTTAAAACTAACAATGAACCCTTTAGTTGCCACAATTTGCTGAAATAGTGTCAAAGCATCCAAGAAGCTTAAAAACTCACCCAAAACTCATTTGGCACTTCCCGAACACAAACCAAATATGCTACTAGCTTGAAAATGACATTTCGGACTCACTGAAATCGTCCGAATTTGAATTCGAGGTCTCCTTGACCCGGTATCCGATAAGGCGTCAAGAAACTAACTTTAGGCTCAAAAACTCGAAACGCACTCGGGGACTCTAAAAATTCAACCCAGACTCATTCTAGACTTAGAATCACCCCCTGAATTCAACGGTGCCCTCAGAATTCCATTTCGAGCACCAGAACCTCGTTTGTTGACCAAAGTCAACTTTTGATCAAAGTTTCACATTTTTGCAACTTAGGACCTCAAATATTCGTTTTAAATCCAAATTCGACTCCGTAAATTCTCATAGACCAGTTTCGACATTCTAAAACTGCTGAAATCGACGGAAATCCTATTCGAGTCTCGAAACTCAAAATGATTCGAAATAACACTTTTAACCAAACTTTAACTCTTAAAAACTCAACTTTTCATCAATTTTCCTTCAAACCAACTTCTAAAATACAACAATTACGACTCGGGGCAACTATCGGGAGGGGTAAAACGGTCATTTTATGAAAATTTCCAAAAATGACCTTTAGGGTCATTACATTTTGCCTACTATCCTCTTACTCGCACGCCTACAAACTTGAATGAGGACAGTCAGACTAACCCCACAAAAGAACTCTCACTGCTCCTTTCTGCCTTTTCAACAAAGTAAGAAGTAGGAAAATTTGAAAAGGAATCTCATTGCAATCTTTGAAAGACTAGGATGACATCATCCTAGGTGTTACAAGAGTTACAAAAAAATTAATAAGAATTTTCTTGAAGTGATGAGAAAGTCAAAAATAAATATTTTTGGAGAGAAATTTGAGTATGCTTTTCATGAGCTTATAAATAACGCTTTTCATGAAATTATTTTGCATAAAATTTCATAACAATAGTACGGATAAAGGTAGAAGAGATATATATATTCCAGGTAATCATTGCCAAGTCATCTCAATCTAAATCAGAGATATATTGTACAATTTTAGTATAAACTAGGATGTACCCATTAAATTCCACTTTGATGATTAATTTAATTATTATGGACCAAAAAACAAATATAAAAATTAAGAGTGAAAATAAATCATTTGATTGTGTTATTTTCTTTACCTCTATCTTACTATACTTTTGTTGATACGTTGCTACATGAAAAATACATTATTTCACTAGATAATACATGAAGAGAATGACACACTTAAAATGAAGAGAAAATTGGTTTCTCGTTTAACATTGTATGATCAAGGGTTTAAGTTCATCTCAGAGAATGACACGCTTAAAATGTATAAAAGTGTATAAATTCTTTATGGTATTCATAAAGGCAAATTTATTTACTATCAAAAACAGAATTTAGTGATAGACAAATCCTATTACTAAACAACAAAAATTGTAGTTAATTTTATTTTGGGATGCATTAACGATAAATTGCAAAAACAAATCTATTAGCTACGAGCAATTTAGCGACATATTAAAGATAATTTTTTAGTGATTCTACTTCATAATTATTAGGATACTGCAGTTGAAGAGGAAGTTGCAGTAGCTTCTGAAAAGGTTGATTTGAATCAAATTTAGTTGTGACACTTGTGACTTAATCATACAAGTGAAAAAATAATTATCTTTGTTCAACAAGAAGAATTTAATGAATACAAAGATCAAGTTAATTTATTTTTTTTTGACTATTGTGTATTGTTTAAGTAGACAAGGGTGAAGTTCAACAAGAAAACAAAGCACAAGACAAGCAACAAGTTATATTACACACATATAGACTTGCGGGGTCAAAATAGATTTTTTTTCAAAAAAGAAAACCTGGATATTTTGTTCTTTTGATTGACAAATACTCAAGAATAATGTAATGTAGTTTCTAAATATAAAAGAGGGGATATTTTTTACATTTGTTACATGAAAGAAAATGATTGAGAGGTAGATTAAGAAAATAAGAATATTCAGACTGACAATGAATTGAAAACTTTCAACTCCTAATTAAATTATGTTTCTAGTAAACATGAGATATCACACTTGGGATCAGGTATCATGAAGGTTAATTTGCGTTATGTCAAGATTTTCTTTCATTTACCATCGTTGTGCTCTGGATATCCGTTGGTGTAAATAGATGTGAAATTTTCAATCTCCTAGTAAGAGTGAGAGGACATAAAAGTTTACAAAGATAGGGGGACGACCCCGAAAAGACTGTCTACGTATCTCATAGATTAGAACTCAAGTCCTATGTAGTTTGACTTTGTACAAAGATTATTTTTTTTATTCTTGATTCATTACATGGAACAAGGAAAACAACAACAAACTTCATAAATGACACTTCGCCTTTTCAGAGGCTTTCTTTCGAACTTTTTTTTATTTGATCTTTCTCCCTCTATGGATGATATGGTGGAAACTCTATTTCAATCTTCCCTATATTAATGAGGTGCTCCAAGTCAATCCTGAAAATGCGACATTTCTTAATGTCGTGTCCTGTTGTGCCGTGATAGAGACACATCTCACCATTTCTACGTCATGCAAAGGAAGTCTTATTTTCTTTCCCTTTCATAGGGTTAAAATCTTTTCATCCACTAGTTTTTTCGTAGACCTCCAAGGAAGACTCTGTGGAGATGGTGAAATTGTAGTGGTGGATTAGAACATCTTTAATAATAGGAGTTCCTAATTTAACCTGATGATAAGCAAGGATGGATGGGCCACATATGTGGCTAATTTTACCACTGTTGACCGATCCATGAATGGTAGTCCTCAATTCTTGACATTTGTCAATAGTATAACCATGATGGTCAGTTTGGTAAGTACACTCCTTGTGATTATTTTCGGGGTCAACCTTGAAACATGTTCCCTTAATGGAGGTGAAGAGTACCTATAGCCTGCAAAGTGCGGTATATGGTAGATCATAAAGTGACTTCAATGACACCAAGATAGTCTTGAAAATGTATTTTGAAGGTGATCTTTCAATCCTCTAAACCTACCCGGATAGGTTGATTCAATCTTCTTCTTTGAGTTAGATTTCCTTTTTTTCGATGAGACAATCTGTTTATAAATAGTTGACATAAATCGCTTTCATGTCCTTAATGATGGAAGTGAAGTTTTGAAGCACTTCGCTAAGTTCCTGAACATAATCTTTTGAGATTTTGGGGCCTTATTTTCTTAAGGGATGATCCAACATATTGCTAGCCTTAGCCAACACATCCTTCGTGGAAGCGATCTCTGCTTACACCTCAACAACTTTGACCAAGATGGCCTCTTGGACTCTCTTGGTCCGTCTCTTGACTTTCGTCACCTCTCGGTCCATATCCTCTATTCTTCTCAAGAGAGCCTTTTCAGCTTCCTCGATCTCAGTACTCAAGTATCTTTTCATCTTAGCCACAAGTTCAACATTTTTTGAGATGAAAGAGTAAGATTTTAGGATTCTGAGAGTGTTGTTCGAATTTTGTTGAGATACTTAAGACTCAAAGAGTATTTGGACGAACTTTTGATAGTGACTTGATTATTTGTGCTTGTGAAGTTCTACAAAAATTCTCGAAAAAAGGGAAGGGACTAGTATGTATCCAAATGAAGTAACATATTCACACAAAAATAATTATATCACATGGCACATAAACAATTATTGCGCATCCTAAACATATATGTCACCCCTTTGTGCCAAGAGTAGGCCTAACAATTTGAAAGGTATATCACGTCATTGAAAACATTCTATTGCCTCCAGAAATATATTTATACAAGCCTCGTGAGCAAATTGAATGGGGATACATAATATGGGGAAAAGAGATATAAATAACAAGTCCCACACAAAGGTATAATTCTAAACCAAAGCCTTCGTGAAAGATCTTTCCTTCTTGGAGATTTTGACAATCCCTAACGCCTTTTCGATGAAGTAGTAGCTCATGATTATTCATCTACTCGAACAAACTATTTAAATAAATTCCAACCCCAAGGAACAATGGTTTGCCAAACGACGTATGCATTCTTAAAATTTAAACACATAAGTATGAACGTTCATTTATGCTGGGGGAGTTTTGAACTCAATTTAGTCTTTCTAATGGGCCCAATACGCCTTGGGTGTTGGGTCATTTTATGCCAATGCACTAAATCAACGTTGGGTTTACACTACTCTAGTTGACTATGAGTGGACTTTGAAAAATGATCGAGTATCAGAGTTGGAAAAATTGTGGCGTGAAAATAATTAGCGAAATTGGATGACCACGAATCAACTATCCGATTATTACTTCAAAAAGCAAAGTGTTCTTTTCTGAACGGACAACCACAGATAACCACGTAACCACCCTTTTTCTAATTTCTAATGCATTCTATTTGTCATGTGACAAATTCAATGCCATGAGATGCAACAATTATAGTTTAAAAGAAATTTTAACAAGTAAAAGAAAATACACATTATAGTCAAATAAAATCAAATCTTATGGTTATAACCTATTTAAAATCTTCAACGGAGTCGCCATTTCTGTTATGTCGTGATTTTACAATCTTTTAGAATAATCACATTCTGAAATATTCTAATTATAAATAATTTTTAAAAAAAATACTTAGAAAGAGTCGTCACTTAATTTTTATAAAGAAATTAAGAAAACTTAATTTAAAAAAATCTTAACAGATAAATCTTTTAAAAAAAATTAGTGAAAAATGAGAAAAAATTCCTAGTTCTACTTTAAGAATGTATTATCACTTAAAGCAACCTCTACCATGCAGTTATCCGACTATTTGACTTAATTTGAAAATAAAACCTTTCTAAGGTTATTTAAGGATAACAAGTTAACTTGAAACATTTTAAATGTTTGAAAATAAGGGAAAAACTTAGCCAAAATAATTAGTAAAGTGATCAAATGGACAAGAGTAGATAAACTGATTTCATTAATGAAGTAAATCAACACAAGGAAATTGGTCCATCTTTTGGGGAATTCAACTAAGCTAAAAAAAGTAAAAATTAGGCAAATGACATAGTATAAGAAAGAAATTACTTCCTTTCCCTACTCTTTCATTAATCATCAAAAATCCCTTTTTTTAGTTTTTTCCGGATACATAATATAACAGTATGGATACTTGATATAGTAACGCGGATACTTTAATTAATAACGGGCGGATACTTAAATTATTAAGCTGTTAGCAACACAGATACTTAATTAACGGGCGGATGCATAATATAACAACGAGGATACTTTAATTAATAGCGGGCGGATACTTAAATTATTAAGTTGTTAGCAGCACAGATACTTAATTAACGGGCGGATGCATAATATAGCAACGCGGATACTTTAATTAATAACGGGCGGATACTTAAACTAATAAAGTATCCGGTTAAGTTGAATTGGGGGAAAATAAGGGATTTTTGTATTTTAGTAAAAGAGTAGGGAAATATTGAGAATAGGTAAAGAAGTGTTGTGTATTTAAGTAATTTTTCCATAAAATAAAGCTAAAGTTGAAATCCAAATAAATTATAACAAATAAAGACATAAGAATGTTTAGGCTAAAGAAACTTGGATTTGGACCCAGATTAGCCTTTTTGGGCTGCTGTCGAAACGTTGGGCTTTTAGCCCATTTTCTACCTTGTATATTGATTGTATACAATTGTTGTATATCAATAGTATACTGTTGTATACCAGCCTCTTTCCACATATATTTAGCCTTCCAAGATCTTTATTTTTCTGACATCCACTAGGGTGACTCGAAAAGTAATATCAACTCGAAAAAATGCAAAGGTGAAGTCCAATGTGGACTCAGATTGACATCACATGTATCATGAAAAAATATATATATATGAACTTATATACCAAAACAATGTAAAGTCATAAATCTAAAATGAAATCAAATAATTAGATGGATATGTATGCTACTGTATAGATTTTTGAAAGGAAGAATATAATTAGCACTCATACAAAAAAAAAAATAGTAATGCACAAAAGAGGAGCAACATGACACAACTATTTTGAGGTAAGTACCAAAATTCTTCCAACATAATCAATATAGCTAATTATAAATTATTTCCAGGAGAAGAAGTCATGAACGGACCCATACACATTAAGTGATTAATTACTCATATAAAATCAATAAGATCTTAATCAAGGCAATAATCGAGATGAAACTAAAGCTCGAGGCCACAAACAAACATTCTTCGACTAAACATTAAGGAGAATAGAAGATTCTATCAATAACATCAGTTCATTCAGAATACAAGTTCTCAATTCTAATATATCTAATAGAGACAGACATGACATAAGAAAAAATCAACAATATATTGTTCATCCTAACATGCTACTAAAACAATATATAACTAAGCAAATAAGTATCAACATGAGAAATTAAAATATCACTAGGATGTTACAAATCATATAAGAAGTTGATATAAAGGAGGAATTCATCCTTGTTGTATTGGGCTGTTATAAGGGTTCAAAAGATGGATTTATTATATAGCCAATTTGTGTTTAGATTTTGGCCAACCGATTGCAATTTTAACCGAATTAAATGGCTTATTGCATTACAACTTTAACCAGAGGAATTTAAAGAGTAGCTAAATTGATCTAATTAGTAAATTCGGCTAAAAATTAAATAAGATGAATTAATATTAATTAACTAACGAGCTTCTTAATCTTAACAAAATGAAATAATTAGCCTAACTATAAACTAATTAACTCAAAATATAAACTATTAATTAAATTAAACTAATTAATATATATTTAACTAAAAATAATTTTTTTGAGATGATTTTCGAATATTTGTAAGAGGTAGTAATTAAATACATAATTATATAGAACTACATGTATTATTTTAAAATTATAAAAATGACAAAATTACTTAAAAATAACTTGAAAACTTTAAATTATCATAAAATTAAATGTTTCATTTTTAAAAAAATTGAAGAAACTCGATAATTAATTTATATTGTGGAGGACTAAAATTTGGTGTCAATAATACCACCAAATGGAAGGTATTAGTTATACACTCTATAATCAGAGATGTATCCAAAATCTCGAGATGATGGGTGCACTATTACAAAAATATCGATCTAAGATATAAACTTGATCAGTTTGACATTTAGGTTTTTATTACTGAAAACCGTTAAAACTTTAATATTATAGGTCAAAATTAATATATATATATATATATATATATATATGAATTAATTAAATGCCAAAAGTGCTACCAATAACCACTTGGAGAGGTGTTATCTAATTTTAGAAAGAAAAATAAAACAAGATACATATATAATTTAAATTTCTAACCTCACGTAGAGAGATGCACCCAGTCATCATTGCATTAGATGATACTCTGAGTGTGAGTTCACACATCTATATTTTAATATACTTTTAAAAATATAACACTACTACATATGATCTCGGGAGGAGAGCGTGGACTCACGTGAATCCGGTGACCCCCCTGGATACGCCCCTGCCTATAAACCATGTAGAGTGTATAACTAATACATGTATTAGATATACATAGGCCCAAAATTCCTACCAAACATAATACTAAATAATATCATACATAATACATAAAGTATTTCTCCTAATACACTCAACCAAACGACCTCTTAAACCATTGGCATGTCCACATGTGGCAATTTCAAGGGGATTCACACTACTCCATAACAAGTCAGACATTACAGCGCTTTAACCATGTCACTCAAGTGCTTACTTTGTGCTTACATAATAAAACAATTGTTGGGTCGATTGAGTGACTTTCTGAGTTTTATATGCATAAATTAGTGACCTCTTTTTATTATTATTACAAATACAAAATTTGATTTTATTAGATAATTTTAGATGGTTAAGTGAAGATGAACTCTTCTAAATCTTCTCTTTATTAGATCACTAGTAGGGTTGTTCATGGTTATGATTATGAAACCAAATCGAACTGCAATTCGAACAAAATCGAATAAAAAACTGATTGTTTTAATTTGGTTAGGTTTGTTTTTAAATTTTGAAAAACCGATTGTTTTAATCGAAAAAATAAATAAAAGAAATGACTAAGTTTTGAAAAATCGATTAAACTTATGATTTAAGTGAAATCGAATTTCCAAAAGAAACAGAGTCACCACTTAATTTTTTAGTAAAATCAAGGGAAGCTTAAGGTTTTCAAAAAACTCAAACAGATAAAATCAATTGAAAAAGGTTTCGAGTTCAATGTACATTTCGAGAAGATGTTAGGCCCTCGTAATGTCCGCTAACTTACGGTTGACCGCTGATTTGACTAAAAATGACTTTGACTAATTTTTAAAACTTTAACTAAGTAAAATAACTCATATTTTTATTTATTTACTTATTACTATTATTTTTTCTAATTAATTATTTTTGAGGGGAAATAAACTAAAGGGAATCATTCGAAAGGGAAGTAACTTTAGTGTTGACAAGACTAAAGCTAAAATAGAGCTGAGTAAATTTATATATATATAAGAAAAATAAATATTTTAACTTTGAATATAAAGAGAAGCGATTATCTTCGGGAAATTAATTAAGTTAAACTCAAAGTGTTAGTCAATAACAAATAAAGAGCAAAGGAAGGAAATATCAAATTTGGGCCTTTGATTCCCAAATATTGAACCTGTCCTAAGTTTAAAGTTGCCAGAATGATGGGTTTTGGCCGATTTATTCTCATTTCAATTTTTCTGATTTGTCTCATTGGGCTTTGGCCCATTTTCCTGCCATCTAGGCCTGCTGGAAATGGCTTAAGGCTTTTGGGCCTATTTGCTTTTAGAAAATCTGCGTATACGTTTTATGTATACCCCCGTATAAGCATCGTATTTTGGGTTCATATTTTTGCATTACTCCCGCACATGAGCTTTTAACCTATATTTTATCATCAAACTTGTATTCTTGTATTTTTTGTCACCTGTAAAGCATATTTCCGGCTGTATACCAATGTATACAGTAGGTATATCACAACCTATTTTCAGCTTTCCGGGACCTGTATTCTGCTTTCGGAACCTGTATTTCAGTATTCTGTTGATAGGGTTGACTCTATAAGAAAATTGAGTCTCCATGGCTCAATTTGGAAAATTCAAAAAGAGGAGTAATGGAGTCCAAGATGAACTCGATCCGAATTTCATGTGAGAAAAGAAAGGAAAACAAGATTAGCGGACAACATATACTTATACGAAATACACAAGTAACAATTGAAATGAAGTAATAACAGAAGGAACATCAAGTTTATGGAAGAATAAAAATGCACTACCAAGCATTTTTTTTTTTTAAAAATAAACATATGAAAGTTAACAGAGAGCATTAAAGCCATCAATTTCCATGGACTGGTCTTAATAAGAACAGATACTACAACATGTTAACGAGCTTGAAATCTAAGGAGGTTACATACTATCGATCCAAATCATGCATATGTCAGGCAATAGTTTTTAGATTCGGTTCCAATATCATATTGCCAAAATTTCATCCAAAGCTAAATAAGAATTGCTATGAACAAGCTACATCAACATTATGAAGAACTCAAGAATAAAAGACTACTCAAAGATCAGATTACAAGAGATGATACGATAAGCATCGAGATACGCCAAAATATTGAATCGATTTTGCAACAAGTACTGACAATCTTCGAGATGGCTCACTGACTGCTAAAAAGAAACTTGATATTTCAATAAGTTCGGCTTTATAAAATAACAACCAACAACATAAACCCAAACATTGTTATTCAACTTTAAGCAAGAATTGTGTAACACCCCGACTCTTCCAAAACGTCTACATTAACTCGTACCTTCGTGGAAAGACAAAGAGGGTGAGTAATAAATTAAAAAGGATGTGGTATGTCATATTTTAAGTGTTCAAGGGTTTTATCTCAAGTTTCGAAGTTAAGTAAGTGGCAAAATAAAAGTTGGCGAAAGTTATCGTAAGTTCATTTTTAAAGATTTCTTTGAAATTTGGGTCAAATGTATTGGTTGTTTTCTCCCAATATATAAAGAGTTAGAAGGCCTATTACCCATTAAATCGAAGGCCTATGAGTCTAGTTTGCAATGCACAAAACCCCGTAACAAACGGACATCCGAGTAAAAAGTTATGAGGGTTTTACTAGGGACTGCCATGGCAGAATCCGGGTCGGATCTGGGTCGGGTAAAGAAATATGGTATGTCGGCTATTCAACGTTTTTAGCCATGGAAACAGTTCATTTCAGTTCCAAAACCAGAAAAAAAGCTTATGAGAGGGTTCCTATGGAGTCCTAGCATGATGAAGGCTACTTTTGACAATTTCTACCATTAAACATTGCCCTCGTGCCTAGAAACGTAATCCTTACACGTGGCAATCATTTTTCCCTTTTATTTGCTGCGTTTGGAGCTGGTTTTTGAAGATATAAATTTGTAACTATTGATGTTTCTTCAAGGTTTTAACTTGGTTAACTAAGGTAATCATCTCGAGACTCTTTTATGATTGTTTTTATGAATTTCTACGGACATTTCGACAAGTTGGGGCAATATGGAAAATCTGCCGATATAAGATTAATTATATACTGTTTATAGGTGCGTACCAGTTGTGTATATATAGTGTTTGCGAAGCTTAGGACATAAGGAACAACTTTCATGAAGGAACTACGGTCTTTCGAGTGTTCATTGGAAAGGTATGTTAAGGCTATTCCCTACTTACGACATGTTTCCTTAAAGTTTAGAAGCAATGTATTTAGGTTGTTATCCTTGATATATTGTTGGCTGCTAGAGTTGATATAATCCACCCTTGTCGGGATTCCTATTCAGTTAGTAGCGTCCCTATGTTGGACACGACTTAAGAGGCTAGTTATATATGTTGCTTATAACTAAATTGCTCGCTTTTAGCGGTTGGATTGTTATTATTGTCGTTGGGGCTATTGTTGTTAGCTGCAGGAATGTGATCTATGCCTAGAAGGGCTATGTTCTGCCTACAGGGCTATATGGATGCCTAACAGGGCTATGAGTTGCCTACAGGGCTATATTAATGCCTAAGAAGGCTATGTTCTTCCTACAGGGCCATGTTGTTGCCTAAAAGGGCTATGAGTTGTCTATAAGCGTTGATGCCTAAAGGAGCTATGTGCTACCTAAGGGGCTATATTAATGTCTAAGAGGGCTGTGTGACTGCCTACGGGGCTAGGGGATTACTGATAGGGGTATATAGGCTGATTGGCACCTTCCGGGCTTATGGGGGCCTGAGTAGGTGGTCTTGTGTGCTGTTTGTACCTGCCGAGCTTATGGGGGCTTGGTTAGGTTGTTGTTTTATTATTTTTGATAAGTTTAGATTTAGGAGTAGGTCAGTACACTTATCTTAGCCTTGATTTATTTATTAGATTATTCCAGTATATCAGGATACCTCATCATAGTCTATTGCCTTTCATACTATGTACATTATTTTGTACTGACGCCCCATGGCCTTGGGGGCGCTGCATTCATGCATGCAGGTCCTGATAGACGACTGAGTAGACCTCCTCAGCAGCAGGATTGACTTTTATCCGGTTGGCTAGCCCCTTTCCTCCGGAGCTGCCAGAGTTGGGAGGTTTGTTACATTTTGTTGTATATATCTTTATGGGTAGGCTGGGGCCCTGTCCCACCAATCTTTACTACTCTTAGAGGCTTGCAGACTAGTGTGTGGGGTTTATAGCTACGTTATGGCCATCCTGGCCTATGTTGTTGGTTTGCGGAAGCTTGTGAGCTGTTTGATGTATTGTATTGATATATACCTGCTTTTAATTTTGGTATAGATATCATGGTGGCCTCGACAGTCCAATTAGGACTTCTGTGCTAGTTGACTATTTATTTATATGATCTCCTGGGAGTAGCTGTTTCTTTTATAGATTGGTTGACAGGGGCCTTGCCGGCCGATAATTTAGTTTTAAGCCGAGATATACTTGTTTGATTTCTTGATTGTGTGTGGTTGCCATGCGCTAGTAGCAAATGGTTCAGCAGGGTCGGTTCGGGCCTGAGTTTTGGCATTAGGAGCCAGTTGCGTCTCTCGAGTTTGGGGCGTGACAAATTGAAACGCAAAAGAGAAGCAAATAAAGTTGAATCGAAACTCAAAATTGAACTACGAACCACAGGTGACATAATGAGATTAACAGAGAAATATAAGACATTAGCGGATAGGAGTTGACTCGACACCAAATGAAAACACCAAGACCAAAAGATCATTTGAATAGACAAACAAGCTTACACTACTGATTTGCAGCCAACAATAAGTCAGAATATTCTCAAAATTCTAACATTCGAATTACTCGCAACAATCAAGCAACAAACAGTCCTCAAATCAGTTAATCAGAAATATTACAACACCACACCATAAACTATCCAACTATTAGCTCATGACGAAAGAAGCTAAAATCAGAAAGGAAATATTACCTTTTCGGGGCAACAAACGGGACAGTAGTGAGCTCGGAAGAACAACGACTTCTCACATAATCTTGAAAAATTCAAGCAATAAACCAGGATATCCGAACCGACTTCAAACAAAGACTCTTTCGAAACCAATAAAAAAACTAAAATGTATTCTGAATTTCTCATGTGTAAAATCAATTGCTCAAGAAAAAACTCCAACTTTTTTTCCCTAACTTTTGTCCAATATTTTTCTCCAACCCACACAATCAAGAAAATGGGGAATTTATAGGGGGAAACTAGGGTTCAAAATCTGGGAAAAAAGGTGAGAATTCAGATAGGATGGAGGCCCATTCAAAATTCAAAATTCCCAATCCTTTCACCTTTAAAGGGAAACTCCCTTTCTCTGAAAATTTCGCCCAATTTCGAAAGAGGAAAGGGTGAATCGATGCCTCAGATCAACTCCAATGTCCTTGGCGAGCAATGTGGCTCAATCTCAAGGTCTCAAGGACGAAAGCTTGGACTGCTTTACTGCTGCAACTGCGAGTTGAGAGGGACGGGAGGAAGGAGACAAAATTTGTAGTGTACTGTTTTCTGCGTTCCTCGCTGCTTTTTCGTCTATCGCCGTGAGATGAAATCGTTTGCTTGCTATTATGTTGAATTGATTGTTGGAATATTCCATGGAGATGTCGTGTTCTTGGCGTTGCTTTCTGTTTGCTGTTGTGTGTGGTGCGTTGTGAACGTTGGAATTGTTGTCATTTTGCTGGGAATTGTACGCTATTCTGGGTTCTTTTGAGAATTGGAGTGGTGGGCTGGATTGGGTCGGCTGAGAATAAGGGGTGGGCTGGGAATTGGAGTGGATTAGAGTGGGTTGCGTCGTCTGGATATATTTTGGTATTGCTCATGTATAGTTGTAATGGGTTGCTGGTATGTATGTGTATTGGGTTTAGTGAGTATTGAATTTGGGCTGCTGGAAATGCAAAATAATAAGGCACAAACAATTGCATTACAAAACCTTACCGATTTGAACTTAATTAGGATAGATTCAGCTAGTAATTAAATAATATGAATTGATATTAATTAGTTAACAAGCTTCTTAATTTTAACAACATAAAATAATTAGCTTAATTATAGGCTAATTAATTTAAAAATATAAACTTATTACTTGAACCAAATTAATTAACAAAATTTTGACTAAAACTAAAATCTTTTTAGACGATTTTCAAATATTCATAAAATATACTAATTATATTATTTAAAAGTTATAAAAAAAGTAACAAAACTACTTGAAATAACTTGCAACCCATTTTTTTGAAACTTTTATAAAACTAATATTTTAAATCGTTTGAAATCAAAGAAGCTCGAAAATTAATCGTTATCGAGGAAGGTCAAAATTGGGTGTAAACAACTGTCCCTCATTTTACTTGGATTGATGAAAGAAATCTGAGGAAAATGAAATTGACGAATCCAATTTTGACTGACCGCATCTTCATCTTTTTTGAAAGAGGGGTTTTGGTACGAACTTTAGGAATTATGGCTTATAACACCCCGTATCCGAAAATAGAGATTTCAGATTTCTGGTGTTACAGGTGACACTCACAGACACCATCCACGGACCGTAGATGGACTCACGGTCCGTCCTGCAGGTCCGTGGTTCGTGACAGAAAACTTCCCCAGAACTCAGTCAGAAAATTTGGCTAAGTGTTGACCCACGGCTGGACTTACGGTCCGTAGGTCAGGTCACGAATCGTAGTTCGTGTCTGTGGATCGATGCCCTAGAAGCCCAGCTTCAGTCCCGAACTACGGTTGGCCAGCACGGACCGTCATTCGATCCACGGTCCGTAGGTCTGACCGTAGATGAGGTTAGCAGCTAGTTAGATAAAAAATATTGAGGGGTCAACTTCAGATGGTCATAACTTTTAACACACAACGAATTATGTGTCCTATTACCTATGGTTAGATAGATAATTGAATTATCTTTCCAACGCCACTGAGTTTGCTAAATTCCGACCTCCGAGTAAAACTTTATGCTCGTTTTAGTGAAGGCATGTCGATCAGGCTTGACTTACTGACGCAATCTACGGACCGTAGATTGACCTACGGCCCGTAGGTCCAATCCGTAGGTCACTCCGACAGCAGTTAATTCAGGGGTCTTTTGGTCTTTTCCTATTTCGTTTAACCCCTTAGATACGTAGTTTAAATTCTAAATCATGAGGTTTTAATCAGTTTAAGCGTAGAAACATAACTAGAACTTACCTTAGTCAAAATCATTAATCAGAACTTAGAAAATTAGAATCAAGAGAGGAGAAAAGGGTCAAGAACCCTAGTTCAAGAACGCAGCAAGGTTCCATCAGTTCCAGCCCCGAAATCAAAAGATTTCTCAGTGGAATTCGTCACCAGGTATGTGGGATTTCACTAGTGGGTTCCTTTCGCCCATTAGGTCCCTAGAATTCAGTCAGATTCTTGATTCCATAATTATGAACAAACTTAGGGTTTCTAGAATTTGAACAGATCATCATGAATTAGTTATTTAAATGTTCCAAAATCAGATTATCATGTTATTGCTCAGTTTATCGCATGAATTTCAGAACCCTAGCTATGTATTTCTTTAGTTCTTGAATTACACATGCTAGGTCAGATATCTCAGTTATTCAGTTATACATGCCTCAGTTATTAATGCATCATTATTAGATTAATTGTTGCATTCTCAGTTTGCATGTTCAGTTTCGAGCTATTCAGTATTTACAGAAATTCAGTCATAACTAGTTAACCAGTTAATTCATTGGGAGTAGCATAATACCTAGTTGGACTAGGGTTTCAGCGTACCCATATAGTCCCAGAACTACAAGCCACGTAAGTGTAAGTCCCCTCTGTGGGCAACATCAGTTTAGTGATCACGCCAGCATGCCTCTATACCTCTGGCAGGGTATATTGGGTCCTCTCGATGGGGCGTATACATCGGACTCCACATTTAGCTCATGTGGTTTTATGTCAGTTATTAGTAGCTCCCACAGTTCAGTCAGACTCTATTGCATTGACCACATTTACAGTTCATTCAGTATTCAGTCAGCATGTTATAAATTGGTCATTGTATTCAGTTAGCTCAGTATTCAGTATTTATATCATGTTCAGATTATTTCATTGCTTTATTGTTTTGTTCAGTTATATGTTATTTCAGCTTTACTCTATCCTGCATTCTCAGTACCTTTTAAGTACTGACGCATACGTGCGCTACATCTTCTCGTGATGTAGGTTCAGGTTCTCAGTATCCAGATCACGCTTAGATCAGTTCTCGATCTTCAGTTCAGCAGCATCAGTGGTGAGTCCTCATTCTTCGAGGACTAGTGACATGTTTATCTTTATCACTTTTAGTTTTTAGTTTCAATTTTACTAGACCTAGTTGGGGCATGTCCCAACATTTCTAGTCAGTTTAGAGGCTTATTTCAGACATAGTTAGATTCAACTTAGTGTTTTGAGTTTGATATATTCAGTTATAGTATATGGGTATTCCCCATCTTTTTCAGATTTATTTATGAATTAGCTTCCGCATCAATTTATTATCTTTAGTATGCTCATGATCATGCTAGCAGGGTTAGCTTGGGATCACTTGTGGTCCTAGGTCCCGTGTCCGCGTCTTGGGGGTAGCTCGGGGCGTGACATGGCCGAACCCCGGAAATAGGTTTCCGACATATCTCAGGCTATATGAGAATTCAGGCCACTTGTAGTTTGATACACTCGATTTTGAAAAAATTCAAAAGTCATCCCGATATCGAATTATGAAAATACCAGAATGCTCGGGAGTAAGATTTAAGATAGAATGTCGGAATACAGCCGAGTTTTTCAACATTGAGCTCGCCTACATATCCCTCAACTTAGGAAATCAGGCTGCTTGTAGTTCGACTCAATCGGTTGAAAATGAAATCTATTATGCGAGATAACCTTTGGTTCTGGAAAATGACAAAGTAAGTCAAGTATGAAAAGAAGGCTTGCAACCTCTTAGCCATGAATGTGGCGCGCTTCACACCCATAACCAATAACTTACACGAACATAATTTTTAAAACTCTTCGCGTATTGTCACTCAGATTGGAAAGCTGCTTCCGATGAACCCCCAAAAATTTTCGAATGCGAAATTGGAACCGACAAACCTAAGAAAAAACCTACATGCCTTATAATAGGGGTGTGGTTTGATTGTGGTGGAAGTTGCTCCTCAACTCGCGTCCTAAGAGTTTGGTATTCCTCTTTGGACTATGTCTCAGTTCGCTGCAAAGAAAAAGTTTCACGTTGTGCTGCATCCCTCTTGATGTCGTCCGCACCTGTGGTTTGCTTTGAGAATTCATCCTCTTGGGATGCTCTCGAAAAAGATTGAGATAAAACTCATTAGCATAACATGCAACTCAAATGGGGAGATAGTGTATTTTACCGTGTTGACACTCAATTGTTCTCCTTGGACGTTTGACATCAGCTTCCTCCAATTTGACGTAAATCAAATAAAGCTTGTATATTATATTTGCACTATAATCTTCAATGTACTATTTCTTTGATGTCGAAGTAATAAAATAGGCTAATGTAATATGTTGATAGTTCCTCTTGACGTCGTTGTTGATGGTTCTGTTGATACTGTTTTTGCAGAGAAAATAATGTAGCCGATGTTGATCTTCTTGTGATGGGTTAATCTTTCTCTTGCGATGCACGACTTTTTTCTCTTGACGTATGACTCATTTCTTTTGCAATGGATGACTTTTTTTTCTCTTGCGATGCAAGATTCTCTTGCGATGCGTGACTCATTTCTCTTGTGATGTATGACTCATTTCTCTCGCGGTGCATGACTTTCTCTTGCTATGCATGACTTCTACATTTTGCTATGCATGAATCTTTCTCTTGCGATGCATAACTCTTTCTCTTGCGATGCATGACTTTTTCTCTTGCGATGTGTGACTCTTTTCTCTTGCAATGTATGACTTCTTTCTCTCACGGTGCATGACTTTCTGTTGCTATGCATGACTTCTTCCTCTTGCTATACACAAATCTTCCTTTTATGATGCATGACTAATTTCTCTTGTTATGCATGACTTTTTCTTGCTATGCATGAATCTTTCTCTTGCTATGCATGATTTCCTTCCCTTGCAATGCATGACTTCTTTCTGATGATGCCATCCCCGGTACCGAACGAAGATAATGCTTCACCGAACAACAGAGGTGATCTTCTGGGTGATGGTATCGTCTCCATTGACAATACAATAAAAATGACCATTGGTGTAATGGTATCATCACATTCGACAATACGATATAAATGACTCTCCAGGTAGTGATATCATCTCATTCGACAATACGACATAAATGACTCTCTGGATAGTGGTATCATCTCATTGGACAATACAATATAAATAACCTTCAGGGTAAGAAATATTACCATATCTGATAATATAATGCAGATAAACGTCTTCCAGGTATCTTTAGTTGCTAAAAAATAATAATATTGCTCTCTTCGTGGTTTTCGTTTGTTCCATCTCCGAACATAGTTGCAATGTTCATGACAAACTTCGCTTTGCTAAGAATTTGAATGAAATAATGCTACTCATAATTCCAATTTTTTGGTATAAGAAACATAAAATATTTCCTGCATCCACAGAAAAGTTGTCGATTTTGGGGAGCTCCTCGCCCTTTTGAGTTCTCCATATTCATTGAATGGACGAATATGCTGATCTTGAGGCAAACTTATAGACCTGCATCCACAGAAAATTGTTAGTTTAAAAAATGAACCGCTATGTGTCGATCTCTTCGGTTGTCTGCTCCTTGTCTGAGTATCTCCAATTAATTTTTCCGATCTCCCGCCTCTTGATAGATAAGACAAAAAAAATTTATGCAAAAAATAATTGAAACACGAAGGGAAAGTTTTAAGTAAAATAGATTTTCAAAAGCAGTATTTAGGAAAGGTCACTGCCAAGTGTCATGTTACATCAAACTTAGTGAACGTCTTTGAGGTTGATGCCTCGAGGTCTGATTATTTGCCGAGAAGTATTCAAAGTTGTCCTAAACTCCCGATGAACCTTATTGAAATTTTTGAAGTCGTCCTCAAAAATTTCTGTCCCAGTTAACTGTCTTGGCGCATACTGTACTGTTGATGAACAAACCATGGAATTGTTAAGATCTTCTCAAATATTCTGTCCCAGTTGCAATTTTCAACGTAACTTCAGTCTTGATTTGTTGAACAAATCTTCTTCTTGAGAATTTTTTAGTCCCTCTAAAAAATTATGTCTGATTTCTATTGTAAGGAAAAAATAGAAATCTTTCGGGAGATATACTCGAGCCGTTGAGATAGCAATCAAGTCAAACGTATTCCCCCTACTTGAGAATTAACAGAAATAGGAAATTTACAAAGAAACCGACCGAGGCCGACATAGGCCGCCTACATATCTCATTCTTGAGTATTCAGGTCAGACGTAGTTCATTACAAGAGGGATAAAATATCAAACAAAGCTATTACAAGCAAATAGAATGATCAAAAGGAAATGATGTAAATACAAACTGAAACTTCACATATAATATCTATTTGACAGCATCTAAGTTGATCAGTTTCGGCCATTCGATGCCATCCATCTCCGACAGGACCAAGGCACCTCCAGATAACACTTTGTGAACCATGTAGGGTCCTTGCCAATTTGATGCAAATTTCCCTTTATATTCATCCTGATGAGGGAAAATGCGTTTCAGAACCAACTGGCCAATTTCGAGCATTCTAGCTCTTACTCTCTTGTGGAAAGCACGAATCATTTTCTGTCGATAAAGTTGACCATGACAAACAACAACCATTCTCTTCTTATCAATCAATCTTAGCTGGTCAATCCACTTGCGAACCTATTCGGCACCATTCAACTCAGCTTCCTGGATGATTCCCAATGAAGGTATTTCAACTTCGACAGGTATAACTACTTGTGTTCCATATACTAACAAGTATGGAGTAGCTCCGATTGACGTTCTGACGGTCGTTCTGTAACCCAATAAAGCATATGGCAACATCTCATGCCAACCTCTGTGATTTTCAATCATTTTCCTCAGAATCTTCTTGATGTTCTTGTTGGCAACTTCTACAGCCTCATTCATCTGGGGACGATAAGTGGTTGAGTTTCGGTGTGTAATCTTGAATTGTTCACATATCTCTCTCATCAAATGACTGTTGAGATTCGCTCCATTATCAGTAATGATAGATTTCGGTACTCCAAATCTATATATCAAATTGTTGCGAACAAAATCGATTACAACCTTCTTGCTTACCGACTTATACGAAGCTGCTTCCTCCCACTTGGTGAAGTAGCCAATAGCAACCAAAATGAATATGTGTCCGTTAGAGGCGGCTGACTCTATTAGGCCAATGACATCGATTTCCCTAGCTACAAATGACCAAGGTGAACTCATACTATTGAGTTCGTGAGGTGGCACTCGGATCAAATCATCATGCACTTGACATTTATGACATTTCTGCATAAACTTGCAACAGTCATCCAAAAATAACCGGCCTGAAGAACCTTTCTAGCCAAAGTGAGCCCATTCATGTGAGTACCACAAACTCCGACATGTATTTGTCCAGAAGCTTTGCAGCTTCACTAGCATCAACACATCTGAGAAGACCTAAATCTGAAGTCCTTCTATAAAGGATTTCCCCACTTGGAAAGAAATTTTTAGCCATACGGCGAATTGATTTCTTCTAGTTGAACTTTGCATTCTCAGGATAAGTCCCGATCTCCAAATATCTCTTTATGTCAAAATACCAAGGCAAACTATCTGGTTCTACTTCAACGTGTGAACAATGGACATGTTGCAATTTTACCTCTATATCCAAGGGATCAATACAACTTCTAGCTGGATGTTTAATCATTGATGTGATGGTGGCAAGAGCATCGACTAACTCATTTTATATCCTGGGAGTGTATCTGAATTCAATCTTGCGAAATCTCTTACACAACTTATGTATATACTACACGTACGACGTGATGTTTGGGTTCTTCACAGCCAATTCTCCTTGAACCTGATGAATCAACAAATCTGAATCTCCAATAACCAGAAGCTCATGAACATTCATGTCGATTGCCATATTCAAATCGAGGATACAAGCTTCGTATTCTGCCATGTTGTTCGTGCAATTAAATCGGAGTTTATCTATCATAGGATAGTGTTGACCGAATTATGATATTAAGACCGCTCTGATATCTTTCTCTTGGTGGTTTGCCGCTCCATCAAAGAATACTTTGCAACCAAAGTATGCTTCAGAAATATCTTCACCCAAAAATGCAACTTCTTCATTAGGAAAATAAGTCTTGAGCGGTTCATACTCTTCATCAATTGGATTCTCCACGAGATAATCAGCTAAGGCCTGTGCTTTTATCGCCTTTTATGTCACATACACAATGCCAAACTCACTCAAAAGCATTTGTCATTTAACCAACTTCCCGGTCGGCATTGCTTTCTGGAAAATATACTTCAATGTATCCATTCTGGAAATAAGGTATGTGGTATAAGAAGACAAATAATGTTTCAACTTCTGAGCAATCAGGTCAAAACACATGTCCTCTCCAAAAGCGTGTAACGAGACTCATATGGAGAGAATTTCTTGCTCAGGTAATAGATGGCTTGCTCCTTCTTCCCAGTTTCGTCATGTTGACCAAACACGCATCTGAATGCGTTATTCGAGATAGACAAATACAGTAACAGTGGACTTCCTTCCCATGGAGGAACCAAAACCGGTGGATTGGACAAATAGTTCTTGATGGCAGTTTGACATTCTTCGGTCCACTTGGCCAGGGGATTTTTTTTCAATAACTTGAAGAGGGGCTTACACACCATAGTGGATTGGGCTATGAATAGGCTGATGTGGTTCAACCTTCCTAGAAAACTCATCACCTTCTTCTTGGTCTTCGGAGGAGGTAATTCTTGGATCGTCTTGATCTCAAAAGGGTCAAACTCAATGCCCCTTCTACTGACTATAAATCCTAACAGCTTGCCAGCTGGCACTCCAAAAGCACATTTAGCGGGATTTAACTTCAAATTGTATCGACGCAGGCGATCAAAGAATTTCCATAAGTGAGTCAAGTGATCCAAACTCTCGCTGGACTTGATTATGACATCATCTACATACACCTCAATCTCTTTATGAATCATATCATGAAAAATAGCTTTCATAGCCCTCATATAAGATCGATATACACCCTAATGCATAATGAATGTTGTATTTTCTACATCTTCTTCATCCATCAGGATCTGGTGATAGACCACATAACAATCCACAAACTACTGCATCTCATGCTTGGCACAATTATCAACGAGAATGTGAATGTTTGGCAATGGAAAGTTGTCTTTCAGGCTAGCTTTATTGAGATCTCTGTAATCGACACAAATTCTGATCTTCCCATCTTTCTTGGCAACCGGAACAACACTAGCTAACCAAGTCGGATACTGCGTCACTTCCACTACTTGAGACTTGATTTTTTTGATAATCTCCTCTTTGATATTTAAATTCAACTCATGCTTGAATTTTCGCGTCTTTAGTTTTATTGGACTGAATTCTGATTAATCGGCAACTTGTGGGACACCATATTCGTACTCAACCCTAGCATATCTCTGTACGACCAGACAAATACATCAATGTATTCTCTAAGCAAATGAACCAGGTCCCTTCTTTGAGCTTCAGTCAGATGGACGCTGATTCTTACTTCTTTAGCACATTCCTCATCTCTGAGATTCACGGTTTCGATTTCCTCTAAATTCGGCTGGTGTTGATTCTCGAATTGTCAAAACTCTTCAGCAACATGTTTGGGTACCTTATTTTCCTCTTCGTATTCCTTATATTCGTCATCACCTGCCTCATTTCGTTCACTCGATTCATGACATGACATGACATTGGCAGGTTTTAAACTACTATTACTGAAATCATAAACAAACAAAGTTAGGAAAGTAAAATATAAACAGATAGGTAAACAAATTTTAGATAAAAGAGGCTTTCATTTATATTGAAAAACAAGCACAAACTTTGGCCATAGCTAAGGGTTATTTCGCCTTTTTAAACATGACGAGGGAATTAAAAAACTCAAACAAGTAAACACTGCATAAATGGTGGGTCTCGAGCCTCTTCTAGACTACCAACGATTTTAAAAACAAACATAAACACATGTCTTTTCTCCCAAGCTGCACGGGGAATCAGGAGCGGCGTAGAGGTCCAATTCTGCAACCGTTCCTCTTACCCGACATCATGGATTCCTGAGGTCCCAGATTCATCCTCCATGACTACGTCAACTTCTTTAAACATGCCCCGAATTCCTTCCCCTAGACTATTGTCGATGGCATGCTCCCACACCGGGAATGACTGGTACAAGTGAGGCATTGGTCTGGTAAGCATCCAATCAGCACTCTTGTTCATCAGTATCTGTGGGGAAATACCCCAAATCAAACTTTGCCTCTCTGGTAAGAACTTGAATGGGCTTGGTAACTCCTTGACCATGCTTCCCCAATTCGAGACTTGGTTCGAAATCATTCTAGAGCATAATAGTAATAATCATCTTGTACACAGAAGGCATAGGAGGTTGTGGAGCCAAGTCATCACCGGGATACATCATCACCGATTGGCGCATACCCATCGAAATTACTCCCCTCACAATGAATGACCAAATCCTGGTCCTTCCAAATAAATTTTATCAGTTAGTGAAGGGTAGACGGCACAACTCTAGCCATATGGATAAACTGTCTTCCCAGAAGCAGGTTCTAATTAGTGTTGATATCCAACACTTGAAACTCCACATTAAACTCTGAAGGACCCATCTGAATTCTCAAGCTTACTGCCCCTATCGTGTCTCTTTGTACTCTATCGAAAACTCACATATTAACTTGGTTTTGTTGAACCTTACCCAAATTGAATTTCAGTTGCTTGAGATTCGAAAGTGGGTAGATGTTGAGATCGGACCCATCGTCGATTAAAACACGATTTATCATTTTGTCCCGGCATTTGATGGTGACGTGCAGAACTTTGATGTGCATCCTACCTTCAAAGGGCAGCTCTTCATCACAAAAATTGATTCAGTGTCATCGAATGACCTGGTTTATCATGGCAGCTAGGTTGTCACTGTTAGTACCCACATGCACATAAGTATCATCCAAAGACCTCACCAAAGCCTGCCTATGCATTTGTGAACTCATGAACAAGGCCCATACAGAAATCTGACCAGGCATCTTCTCCAAATGCTTCAAAATCAAATAATCTTTCGGCTGCATTTTTCTCCAGAACTCCTCGGCCTCAGCTTCACTGATCAGCCTTTTTGTTTTGTCCTTCTTCTGCCTTTCTTGAGTCAACTCTTTCGGTGTGTAACATTTATCGTATCTAGTCATGCCTTGACTGGCAGCCGTTTCAATCACAAACTTTGGTCGGACCTCTGATCAGGTTTGTAAAACCTTGTGCTAGTGTCAACTGGCTTGGGCCCCAGTGGATGAATATATCCTGCCGCATTTAATCGCTCAAACAACTTTGTTCAGCTTTCAATGAGCGTAGTGAAAATTCTAGCGGGCTTCTTCTCAAATCTAGGACAGGGGGGATCGTAATTGCCTTGTTGAGAAGGAAGCATTTGACGATAATTTGGGGTGTTTGGATGGGGGATTTGATATCTTGGATATGAGTTGGTTTGGTAATTTGGCTGTGAAGCTTGGTAGTTCCGGGGGGGGGGGGGG
>NC_064290.1:42045448-42104581 GCF_019186545.1 Solanum stenotomum
GTGGAGTTGGGGTTTGGTACATTGGGAGAGGCGTTTGGTAATTTGCCTGAACGTTGGCACAGTTTGGTGTGACGTTTCGGTAGTGATGAGGTGGAGTCTGGTAAATCGGAGGGGGAGTATTTTGATAACTGGGGGGAGGGGTATTTTGGTAACTGGGGGAAGGGGTATTTTGGTAATCAGTCAGTGCATAACAAACCGGGTACGAACTCTGTGAAGGTCGAGAACAACCTTGGTATGATAAGGATTTTCTTGGGGTTTTCTTCCCCTCATAAGAGATAGAAGACACATCTTCTCTTTTCTTTTTCACCTAACCCGAGGATCCGGGCGAGGCAGCAACACGGGCAATCTTCCTGGTTCTTAATCCATCTTCAATAATCTCACTTACTTTGACTATCTCAACAAAATTTGCTCCAACGAGTAACATAATTCTATTATAATATTCGGGCTCTTGAACTCGCACAAATACTTCAGCAATTTCCTTCTTAGACGTAGGAGGCCAAACTCTAGCTGTCTCCTTTCTCCATCTGTATGCAAATTCTCTGTAACTTTCATTTGATTTCTGCTTCATATTTTCTAAGGAATAACGATCAGGAACGATCTCCACATTGTAGGCGAATCATTCGATAAAGTCCTTAGCTAGAGCATTCCAACTGGGCCACTGTCTTATTTCATGAGATGTAAACCATTCCAGAGCCTCTCCACTCAGACTTCGGCTAAAAACCCGCATTAATAAAGCTTCATCTCTCCCAACTCCCACGAGCTGGTCACAGTAGGCCCTCAGGTGCGCTAAGGGGTTCCCTCTTCCTCCGAAAACTTCAAATTATGGCACCTTGAACCCTTTCGGGAGGTCCAAATACGAATAAATGCATAAATCATCATAACTCAACCCGGCAACTTCAAGAATGCAGTGCAACTCTTTCATGGCCTTTCGGATCTCTTCCTTCATTAGGGACTTGGATTTGGAAAGTGGCTTTTTGAGGTAGGGGTGGGGAAATGGAGGGACTCTTGGCATTTTGTTGGGCTTGATAGTTTTGGGGAAAAGTCTAGGGGCTGGTATACTGATTTTGGTGAAGGAGGGAAGTTTGCGGGTTGTTAACGTTTTGGTTTTGAGGGGGTGGACCAGTTTGGTGGTTAGCATTGTGGGGAGGAAGTGGCGCTTGAAGGTTGGTATTTTGAGGATGGAGTGGTGTCTGATAAGAGGCGGAGGCATGATGGGGATTTTGGGTGGTTAGGTCGATGATTGAGGGATTATGAGCAGGACTGGATGGTGGGTTTTGAGCTTGTTCCATGTTTGAAGGAGGAAAGTGAAGTGGAGGCCTTCCGTTTGCTGGAGCATGGAAAGTAAAACCCAGATTAGGCAAATCTTACCTTCTCTGCATTTCGACCCTCATCTCGGTGATCTGTTACATCAACTGCATCATTAGTTCGTTCTGATCAACAATGACGGACTGAGCCACGACAACATCGGTAAGGCCAATGTTTTCATTGTTTTCACTCATTACTGCTTTTCCCTTCTGTGAGTTTTGACCGGGGAAGGAATCTTTAAGAGCCTTAGATGTTGTGAAGTAGGGATGATGATCAGCTAGCTTACCGACACAAACCAGTTCTAAGTACATGTAGAAGAAAACAACTCAAAGGAAAATCTGTTAGTTTTGATTCAAGACAAATAATGCAAAATAGCAAATAGAAAGCATGTAAACACATAAAAGCTGCTTCGTTTGAGGAACATGTTAACCCACGAGTAATGGGACTGATTTTTTGAACAAGCGGGAATTTGCTCGTTTTATTTTGAGGCTAGTGTCTCAGAAAGGTTAAATTGCATTAAGTTAAGGTCTTCTTGATGTATTTCTTGGCATCTATTGATGTGAATTCAATGTTTCCTTGTAGAATGAAAAGGGGAATTTTTTTAAAAAAAAACATAGGGGCCGGGACATGAAAGGCTACCTACGTATCTCTCAAGGAGAATTCAGTCCCTACATAGTTCGAATACAAAAGGAAATTCTCATTTTCATTCATTCATTTGATTGATTACAAGGAAAGTGAAAAAAAAAACATGTGATAACGCTCCTAAAACAAAGATTGTGCCTTCAGAAAGGCTTCTTCTTATGACTCATCAAAGTACTCTGGCTATTGCATGGCCGATCAGGGGAGAAACTCAACTTGGATCCTTCCCTTGTTGATTAGGGACTCCAGATCGTAACGGAACCCGAGGCACATTCCAACGTTATGATCTATAGCGTCGTGATAAGGGTACGATTTCCAAATTTCAATCCCAACGGGATCAAATGTTTCATCATCCATTTTGATAGGGGTCAAGACCTCCTTTCGAACCAACTCACAATTGATATCCAACAATGATCTCTTAAAATACGTGAAGAAGTGATAGTAAAACACAGTATATACTATGACCGGTACACTAGGCTCCGGTTGATCACAGGTAAGGAGAGTGTTATCACCCCACATATAGGGGATTTTCCCAATCCATATTAGGTTGCGGATCTTGGCCTTAAGCTCCACACATTTTTCTGTTGTATGCCCCTTTCGGTCCAGATGGTACGCACATGTCTTATGTACGTCCTCCGATTCACCATCGGAAGTGGTTCCCATGAGGGGTTTCAGGATGTGTTCAATCTGAAGACGCTCGTAAATGAGAGCACATAGAACGACTTTTGCTCCCACACTATATTCCTGCAGATATGCCTCGAGGGTGATTTTCTCATTCCCTTCTTTCCAACGTCCCTGGAAAGGAGGCCTGTAGACAATTTCTTCCTCAGGTTCTTTTTCAACAGCTTCAGGTCCAGTGCCTTCAGTACCACTGACGTTGGCCTCTTGGTTGAAGAAAAAGTACTTTTCACGTAGCTTTTGAAGTCTCATGGTTATATCATTGTTAAAGACATCGTGTTACTTCCGCATAGCAGGCGTCTCTTCATTCATGATAGCATATCTTGTCATCTTAGCCGCCAACTCTGCGTCGAGTGCTGCACTTTTGGCTTGCGCAGCTGTGGTGGCTAGTTCTACTTCTATTCTTCTTTCTCCCATTTCTTGAATCTCTTGTTTGAATCGATGCAGTTTCATCCTTAAATTCTCTTCAGTCGTCTTAACTTTGACATTCTTTCCTTTTTTAATCTTAGGAACAATTTTACCTTTCCTGAGATGATAGAGTAATGTTTTAGGATTTGATAGTAGGATTTTTTATTTCTGACTGAGAAACTCAAGACTCATGGAATTTGGTCGGACATTTTGGTAGTGACTGGTATTTGGCATTGTAGAGATTTTTCAGAAAAATTTTGACAAGGAGTGGGCTAAAAATGTCCTTATTCAAAGCAACGTACCACATAAACAATTAAAGCACACAAATAAACAGACAAATATCGCGTCCTAAACATACGTGTGACCATTTTGTGTCAAGGGTAGGCCTAACGGATTGAAGGATGTATATGTCTTTTTAAGCAATTCATTATCCCCAAGATATTTCATTAATATCATTCAAAAATGTTTGACAAGCATAAAATCATGGAAAAGAGTTCAGAAAGTAAATTACGAACAAAGTACAAATAAAACAATCACACGTAGGGGATGATAACAAACTTCAGATCCGTCCTGATCCTTCACCAAGTCTGGTCCTTTTGGCGATGTTGACCTCTTCCCACATAGCATATATGTTCGCCCACAGGTGATCTCTAGCCAACCAAACCCCTTCCTGATGTTTGAACATCTCTACCGACTAAATATGTTGTTCCATGCTATCATCCAATTCAGACATGCATTGTCTGGCTCTTTGTAGCTCTTGCTTTAACTGAGTTATGACTTCAGCGTCTTCTGAATGCCGACGTTGATTCTCTAACTCATTCTTATCAAACTTCTCTTGGAGTCGATGAAGTCAAATTTGATGTTTGGCTCCAACATCTGCAATAATATGGGGAACGTTTGGACCAGGTTCGATAGTTCCAGCAAGGCTCTTCTTTAACCACTCCTTGTAATCCTTTGAACATTCAAAACAAAACCTATTTAGCATCGGCTCACCCAATACCCTTCGAGTTTTCCATAATTGAAACATCTTTTTAGTAAAAGCGACTTCGCCATTTTCATGATCCGTCACAAATCTTGTCATGTCTTCGATTTGAGGAAGCTCATGTTTCCCTCCTAGTTGTCTAAGTACTCGAGAAGGAGCATATTGCCGAGTTCCTCTCAACCCAGCAAATATCAAGTAGGGGGATTTCCGCTTCAGATCACCATTTGTTTTGTTACTACCAAACATTGGATCGCCCACTGCACATTTTCCTCTCTCAAACCCTGAAGTCTCGGGTACCAAAATACTTAGCCTCCAGTCCTGTTAAAATGATTATGTTGCACCCACCAATCGTGACTTTCGAGTCTGTTCGGTATTTCCAAGGGATCTGGTTCTTTCGGATTATGAGATTTGATCAAGTGTCTCATCATCCACCATTGAAGTATTAGGTTGCACCCTTGAAAGAAACGTGTGCCGTTTTTACATCTATCCAATGCCTTGTAAATGTCAACAAGGATCATGGGAGCCAAATTGTAGTATTTTCTTGCAGACCCGTAGCCTACTCCATTAAAAATAACATGAGTGGCCATTATTACACTTGAATAGATGGTGTAGTTCGGTCCTTGGGGAAACACCATTGTCCCAAGTAAGCATATCGCAAAAGCGAGGAGGCATGTCTCCTTCTATTTTTCTTTCGAGACAAACTCTTCTTTGAACTTCTCGTAAGCTCTTATACGTCCAAATCGATAATACAACTTCCGAAGTGGAATATTTGACCCGGGAAGCCTGTCCATCCATTCAGCTTTGACAAGTGAAAGTTTTTCTTTAATTTCGTCAAAATCCCATACCTTTGGAAAAAGAAGATTAGTATCGGGTTGGTGTTTCCTCTTGTTGCACCTGCCGACACTCTCGTAACTTGCAAGAACTTCATCGATAGTTGGAGTCAACTCTACTTCCCCGAATCGGAACACCATGTTATCGCTGTCCCAAAATTTCACCATTGTCCCGATCAGATCTGGATAAGCTACCATTTCTATTAATGACGGGAGATGACTTATGTGTTTTTGAACTTTCTTCTTGTCTTCCGTGTTCATAAATTTTCACCAAACTTGGAGGTAAGGATGGGGTATGGTCATTATTCGGGTCCTCAAGGGCTCATGTGTTGGATTCATCCTACAAGAAAAAACACAGACAAAGGTAAGTACCCCCACCCCATAGATAATTGATTTGTTTTAAAAAGACATATACATCCTTCAATTAAACGCATAAGCATGATTGTCTTTTTATTGGCAAATGAGCCAAATAGACACAGGGTAGGCTTCTAATGGTCCCAACACGTCTGGGGTGTTGGGTCAAACTTAGTTCAAAATGCTCTAATTCGCGATTTGGATTTTTCTCTGTGCTAGTTGACTAAGAGTGGCTTTTGAAAGACCGGGAATCCAAGCAGACAACTTAGGTTGGAACTCACGACAATCATTGGACGCATGACGTACTAATAAATTGCCGATCATTCCAAAAAATGGGCAAGTATAAAAAGTTCAGCTGCGATTACGTAGAAACTGTTCTTAATATACTATACATACAATAGAATATGTCATGAAATGCAATGATAGTTATAGCAGTTTAAACACATTAAGCACGAATAAACAATTCAACAATTAATCCAATAAGTCAAATCTTATGGTTAGAACTTAATTAAGGCCCCAGAAGAGTCGTCATTTCTATTTTAATCGAAAATATAAATAAAAGAAATGACTAAGTTTCGAAAAATCAATTAAACTTATGATTTAAGAGAAATCGAATTTCCAAAAGAAACAGAGTCGCCACTTAATTTTTTAGTAAAATCAAGAAAAACTTAAGGTTTTCAAAAGACTCAAACAGATAAAATCAATTCAAAAAGGGTTCGAGTCAATGTACATTCCGAGAAGGTGTTAGGCCCTCGAAATGTTCGCTAACTTGCGGTTGACCGCCGATTTGACTAAAAATGACTTTGACTAATTTTTTTGTTTATTTAATTATTACTATTATTTTTTCTAATTAATTATTTTTGAGGGGAAATAAACTAAAGGGAATCATTAGAAAGGGAAGTAACTTAAGTGTTGACAAGACTAAAGCTAAACTAGAGCTGAGTAATAAATAAAATACATATATAAAAAATATATATTTCAACTTTGAATATAAAGAGAAATGACTATATTCGGGAAATTAATTCCAAAAGTGTTAGTCAATAACAAATAAAGATTTGGCCCAAATTCCCAAATCGTGAACCTGTCCTAAGTCTAAAGTTGCCAGAATGATGGGTTTTGGCCCATTTATTCTCACTTCAATTTTTTTTTTGATTTGTCTCATTGGGCTTTGGCCCATTTTCCTGCCATCTAGGCCTGCTGGAAATGGCTTAAGGCTTTTGGGCCTATTTACCTTTAGAAAATTCGCGTATACATTTTATGTATACCCTCGTATAAGGACTGTATTTTGGGTCTGTATTTCTGCATTACTCACGCACATGAGCTTTTAACCTGTATTTTATCATCAGACTTGTATTCTTGTATTTTTTGCCACCTGTAAATCATATGTACGGTTGTATACCAGTGTATACAACACGTATATCACAACCTATTTTCATTTTTCCGGGACCTGTATTCTGCTTTTGGAACCTGTATTTCAGTATTCTGTTGATAGGGTTGACTCTATAAGAAAATTGAGCCTCCATGTCTCAATTTGGAAAATGCAAAGAGAAGAGTGATGGAGTCTAAGATGAACTCGATCCGAATTCCATGTGAGAAAAGAAAGGAAAACAAGATTAGCGCACAACATATACTTATACGAAATACACAAGTAACAATTGAAATGAAGTAATAATAGAAGGAACATCAATTTTATGGAAGAATAAAAATGCACTACCAAGCATATTTATTTATATTTTAAAAATAAACATAAAAATGAAATTTAACAGAGAGCATTAAAGCCATCAATTCCCATGGACCGGTCTTAATAAGAACGAATACTACAACAAGTTAATGAGCTTGAAATCTAAGGAAGTTACATACTATCGATCTAAATCATGCATATGTCAGGCAATAGTTTTTAGATTCGGTTTCAATATCATATTGCCAAAATTTCATCCATAGCTAAATAAGAATCGCTACGAACAAGCTACATCAGCATTATGAAGAACTCAAGAATAAAACACTACTCAAAGATTAGATTGCAAGAGATGATACGATAAGCATCGAGATACGCCAAGTATTGAATCGATTTTGTAACAAGTACTGACAATCTTCGAGATGACTCACTGACAACTAAAAAGAAACTTGATAATTCAATAAGTTCGGCTTTATAAAATAACAACCAACAACATAAACCCAACACTGCTATTCAACCTTAAGCAAGAATTGAAACGCAAAAGAGAAGTAAATAAAGTCGAATCGAAAACTCAAAATTGAATTACGAACCGCAGGCGACATAATGAGATTAACAGAGAAATAAAAGACATTAGCGGATAGGAGTTGACTCGACACCAAATGGAATCACCAAGACCAAAAGATCATTTGAAGAGATAAACAAGTTTACACTACTGATTTGCAGCCAACAATAAGTCAGAATATTTTCAAAATTTTAACATTCGAATGACTCGCAACAATCAAGCAACAAACAGTCCTTAAATCAGTTGATCAGAAATATTACAACACCACACCATAAACTATGCAACTATTAGCTCACGACGAAAGAAGCTAAAATCAAAAACGAAATATTACCTTTTCTGGGCAACAAATGGGACAGTAGCGAGCTCGGAAGAACAACTACTTCTCACACAATCTTGAAAAACTTGAGCAATAAACCAAAATATCCGAACCGACTTCGAATAAAGACTCTTTTAGAACAAAAAAAAAACTAAAATGTATTCTGAATTTCTCAGGTGTAAAATCAATTACTCAAGAAAAAACTCCAAATTTTTTTTCCTTAACTTTTTTCAAATATTTTTCTCCAACCCCACACAATGAAGAAGATAGGGAATTTATAGGGAGAAACTAGTGTTTGAAATCTGGGGCAAATGTGAGAATTCGGATAGGATGAAGGCCCATTCAAAATTCAAAACTCCCAATCCTTTCACCATTAAAGGGAAACACCCTTTCTCTGAAAATTTCACCCAATTTCGAAAGAGGAAAGGGGGAATCGACGCCTCAGATCGACTCCAATGTCCTTGGCAAGCAAGGTGGCTCCATCTCAAGGTCACAAGGACGAAAGCTTGGACTGTTTTACTGCTGCAACTGCGAATTAAGAGGGACGGGAGGAAGGAGACAAAATTTGCAGTGTATTTTTTTGCTGCGTTCCTCGATGTTTTTCCATCTATCGCCGTGAGATGAAATCGTTTGCTCGCTATTGTGTTGAATTGATTGTTGGAATATTCCGTGGAGATGTTGTGTTCTTGGCGTTGTTTTTCGTTTGCTGCTGTGTGTGTTGCGTTGTGAACGTTGGAGTTGTTGTCGTTTTGCTGGTAATTCTACGTTGTTCTGGGTTCTTTTGAGAATTGGAGTGGTGGGCTGGATCGGGTCAGCTGAGAATTGGAGTGGAATTGAGTGGGCTAGGTCTTCTGGGTATGATTTGGTATTGCTGATGTATAGTTGTAATGGGTTGTTGGTATGTATGTGTATTGGATTTAGTGAGTATTGAATTTGGGCTGCTGGAAATGCAAAATATTAAGGCCCAAATAATTGCATTACAAAACCTAGCCGATTTGAACTTAATTAGGATAGATTCAGCTAGTAATTAAATAATATGAATTGATATTAATTAGTTAACAAGCTTCTTAATTTTAACAACATAAAATAATTAACTTAATTATAAACTAATTAATTTAAAAATATAAACTTAATACTTGAACCAAATTAATTAACAAAATTTTGAATAAAACTAAAATCTTTTTAGACGGTTTTCAAATATTCATAAAATATACTAATTATATTATTTAAAAGTTATAAAAAAAGTAACAAAACTACTTGAAATAACTTGCAACCCATTTTTTTGAAATTTTTATAAAAGTAATATTTTAAATCATTTGAAATCTAAGAAGCTCGAAAATTAATCGTTATTGGGGAGGGTCAAAATTGGGTGTCAACACCGATACTATTTGATTTGGTTTTGATTTTACTAAAATTTAACCGAAAAAATAACCAAACCAAACCGAGAAGTTATATGTATAAATTTTATAATTATTTATAAATAAAATATATGTATTTTCATAATTTAATTAACTTAAGTCTTTAATTTTATTATTTTCTGAAGCCTAACACTTAAATTTTAGCCCAACTATTAAAACCTTAAGTCTAAATCCCTCAATATTCATTACTTTAAGGGTCACACTTTCTCTGTTCTTTATAAATTTTCTAACGTAGCATTGAATAATTTAAAGCTCAAGCTAAAGAAGATGGTAATTGATTAGTTTTGATTATGAAATATTGGTTGTTTTTTTAGAAGTAATTTCTCAATATTTTAAGGTGTAATTTTATTGAAAAGTCTATTGATAAGATATTGAGATCTCCAGAATATTGAGCCAACTTTATGCTATTGACAATAAGTTTTTTAGTTTCTGAAACTTGGTACATTGGATGAATCACTTTGTTCGTGCAATAGTTTTTTCGTGAGTTATCATGTACTAAGTGTTTGTGTCTATCGAGATGCATATGTCCTCAACAAACTTATTACTTTCTAACCGGAAAAAAAAAACCGAAAAATCGAACCAAACCAATGGTTATTTTTTTGGTTTGGTTTTAGAAATTTAAAAACCGATTAAGTTGATTTGGTTTTAATTTTAATTAATAATCGATCCAAACCGAACCATGAACACCCTTCATCAAATGATATTGAAGATATGTTATCTATGAAATTATGGTTATAACCACAATTTGTTCATAGATGCAACATCTCAAAGTAGTCTGTTAAGAAGTTAAGTTTCCATTAGTTAGTTATTTGTTTTTTTGAATTAGTTATTTAGTTACAAGTACAACTCATCTTATCTACTTAGATTACAATATATATAAGGATATTTCTCCCTTTGTACACACTAGATTATCAATAAAATCTATCTCTTCTATTTCTTCTAACCTTCTTCATTCTTCATTTCTTCATAAATTCATCAATAGTGAACTGATAAACGTTGGATGAAACACTTTATAGGTTCTCACTTAATTCTCTTCGATGAGTGAATTGAATTGAACCTCTTTATTTTATATATTGACACTTTAAATCATCCGCAACAATAATTTGTTTGTATATACAATAATATTGTATACCTACCTATCTTTTCTTACACAAAGAAAAAATTAATGGTTGAGATGAAACGAATATTTGAGGCTAATTTTGTCAATAATTTCTTGCAATTTGTAGAGTGTACATAAGACAATCGAATTAAAGGTAAACAAGAAGAAGACAAATATAAAGAAGTCATGCTTTAAATTTATTATATGAATGGAATTTATTTATAAAATAATTGCACCACGTGGACCGACCATATCCCAAATTAGAACTGAATATTTTAGAGCACATCACTTTGTTGTATATTTGGAAGACATTTAGCTTTTGGGAGTGGGGGTAATTTCTAATGTCCCTTCTAAATCTTGAGGGGCCTTATTATTAAAAATTAATTATTGGAATTAATTATTCACCTCAACTTTGATATACATCTATATTGAATTTATCTAAATTTTTTATTATTTGACACCTGGCTTAGTTCAATTTTTATATTTTAATTTTGGAGAAGAACTTATCTCTCTTTACTAATAACTTCCAACGAAACATCGATATATTAATGCTATAAATATAAAAGCTTCTACCAGCTACATTTTCAATATATTATTAATTACTTATAACTAATAATATCTTAAAAGTCAAATACTATTACATAAAATATGACAGATGAAATAGTGAATTTTGTTTCTCTCAGTAAAGGAGAGAAGCAAAGATAACACAACATATTGAAACTTGTCATGTATTATGAATTGTGTTCCCAAAAATATATCAATTGAAATTAAATTATAAAATAAAACAATTTAACACATGATGAGTAGTTCTTTGAGGACATTAGTATGACTATATATAACACGGTAAACGTTGAGGTTTTAGGTTTGGAATGAATATTAATATACTTACATTTTATTTATTTTCTTCAAAAATGAAGATGGAGGGAAGATTTGTTTAGTTTTACTATTGCTTAATGCTAATGATTCTTGTATCCAACTTACAAGAATCTTGTTCTCAAGTTTGAAAATATTGAAAAAAAGCAAATTGTTTGTTAATATAGGGACGATGTGTACAATATGAGCTACCCTAGTATATGTATTGATAATTTTTAATTGATTATTATTACTTGAAATTACTATTTCAAGGATGAAATTCATAAAGTTCAAATCTTTGAATTTTTATTTGCATTAATGTGCAAGAAAATGGAAAGACATGATCACATAGACATATACTTTCTCCGTTTCAATTTGTTTGCTTTACTTTTTATTTTAGTCCGGTTAAAAAATTATCTTTTTCTCTTTTTGGCAACTCTTCTATTTTCAACAGGAACCGTTTAAAATCACAAGATTAAAAAACATTTCGATACATTCAACATATCTTTACTTTAAGATGATAAGATTCAAAAATATGCTCTTTTTAGTTTATTTAATTTCTTATCAAGTCAAAATTAGACAGACAAATTAAAACAGAAAAACTATATCATATATATATATATATCACAAGACAGCCCTCCAATTAGAATAATCATGCACCTTTAAACTCCAATCATAATTATCAGACGTAAAGTCAAGCAAATCTTGATTGATTGGAAAAGGATTGCGTGGAGATTAATGGTAAAAAGGAATCCAATTTTATAGAGGGTACTAAATTATGCATAGATCGATTTGATGACATTAATAAACCCAATTTTTCGATAATTATAATGATGCTTTTATAATTAGCTTATAAGAAATGCAAATATATAGTCAACTTATTCACATGCTTGCACATACTGGGATCCACAGTACATCACAGGAATTTAGTATCTTTTTATTCTTATAACATTAGATACAAGAGTCTCTGCTAATTCGAGCTCAATATGTTTTATTTTTTTATTTTAATTTATTTGGCATAAAATTAGCACGGACTCAATATGTGTTATTTTTTTAATTTTAATTTATGTGACATAAAATTAAGAAAGTTAATCAAATTTTAATATTAATTTTGAATATTTTAAATTATTAATTATTGTAACTTTTTATGTCTTTTAAAATTTTAAATTGCTAATTATTACTCTATGATTCGTAATACGTTTTACGCAATTTTTAAATAATAAAGGTTATTTCTTCTTTCTCAATTTTTGTGGCACTAATAAAATTTCGAGATTCATGTCTTTGGAAATTTTTTAGTTGTTAAATATTATAATTTATAGTATTTTTTATGTAATTTTCAAATAATATGTATTACTCCATTTGTCCCGATTTATGCGTCAACGATAAAATTTGAAGAGTCAATCAATTTTTTTATATGTTTTATATTTTTGGAATATTTTAAGTTATTAATTATCCTGATTTATAATATTTTATAAAGTTTATTTAATAGTAAATGATTAAAAATTAAAATGAATGTATCACATGAAAATTACCAAAGCATCCTTCAATACATCGATGATGTTATGAAATGAAAATTAATGGGCCCCACTTTTATGTTTTAAAAAAAGGGCATATTGAGAGGATATTTTTGGCCAAAGTAGAAATAGTATAAGCATAAAGCATTAAATCACAATAACATCAAATCATAAAATATCAAAAGTACCAAAAATATCCTTAGGTGGACAGATAAGCATGTTGACCTCGTGCCTGTATCAGTATATATAAATTGTATTAAGATACATATTGAATATTTATGATGAATATTCAGTTGTGAGCTCAATTAATATTATATATTAATTTAAGATTGTTATAAAAATTGATAAATTTTAAATCTTGAATTTGTTTTTGTACACATATAGATTACAGTGGGTAATAGTAGCAAGTCTTTTTTAACCAATGCAAATTAATATTGTGGTGGAAAGTTTGAGTCTCTTTTGAGTATAGAGTTGTTTTTGTTAGAAAACGATTTGCACCTCAATCAGAATTTTATCAAGTCCAAATGTGAGAATCAAATTGTTGGGGTTATTTGCCCTGATTTCTTACCATAAATAGGTTTTCCTTTTAGGAAAAGGTTTTAATATTTTACTAGTCCTTTTCTTGTAGGAAAGGTTTAGGACTCTATAAATATAGGCTTGTTCCTTCTAACTTAATTAGCATTCACAATGTAGTCCTAGGGTTTTGAGAGTTGTGGTTATGGGGGAGAATTTTGTGTACCTCCTTGTATTCCGAGTGAATTGTTTGAGGTTGTTTCTCTCTATATTTTGTACTCTCATATTTATAGTGGATTTCTCATCTCCTTTGTGGACGTAGGTCGATTGACCGAACCACGTTAAATCTGTCTCTTTTGGTGTGTTTCTCGTTTGTCTTCTTACTCATGGTCTTTCGAGGTTTGCTTTGCTAGCTTCCGCGTTACACCTGCTTATTTCGGTCCTAACACAAATACCGGTTGATTTTTTATTTTTTTTTAAAAATGGTCTTCCAATTTCTTTATTTTTCCATGTGAGTGGTTGTAGAAAAACCAAACTCAAATTTAGTTTATATTTTTATGAAAAATTATTTGAAATATAATTAACATTTACATGTGTTTGGATCGGAAAACATTGTGAAACATGTTCTAGTTACACTTGTTTTATCTTTTATTTTCTTTCACCTCCTGTTAATTATAATAATTATTAAGGCAGAGTACAATGATTGATTCTTCTAAGGATTAGGTTCCTTTTATCCCTTCATTGAATTGTGAACATAATAACATCATATCTTGGTTACCCTAACTTTATTTCTTCACTAGTTATATCATCAATGTATTGAATTACGTCAATTTAAACATACTTTTAATATAATATAATTCATACTAAATCAAGCTTATGTAATATTTCTCAAAAGATTTATACTATTGTAGTACGATATTAGTTGAGATTTAATTTGTACTATCACAAGACAATATAATATAGCTCATGCGTTGGAGATTTGTATGTACCTAAGAAAGAGCTGTCTGGAATATCTTGTTAACAGTGTACGTTGGATTATATTACTACTACTATGTTTTCTAATCTTACACCATTCTTTATTATACTGTGGGGTCCATTTTTTAATTAATAGGACGTAGTCCAATCAAATAATTTTGGACATAGGCGAAAAGTATCGGTCCTAAGGAGGATAAAGAGAGCAACTATACTATGAGCAAGGCAACAAGCTAAGTGTAGACTCAACACACTTGAAATCTCTTATGGGGTGCTCAAGATTCGTTTCAAACCTCGTGCATATAAATGAGATATGTTACCCCACAAAATTCAAAATTTTGGAATTTTTGATAAAATAAAAAAAATGGACCCAACCTCCATTTAAAGACAAAAGGGTCTGGTATGCCTCGAGATCTGCATTGAAGGACCTTCTAGACCAAACTCGATGTTCCGAATTTTATTTTCAGGCCATCTACCTGAAGTTTTAATCAAAATCAACCATTCAAATATTAAAATCCAAAACACAGGAACTGTTAGTCCTAACAAATTAATTTGAGTTCATTACAGAAAAGCTCTAGCTAAACGCCAAAAAAGTCTTTAAAAAAAGGGTTGTTACAAGAGAACTCTTTAGTAGTCAGCAAGAATGCATCTCTAGTTCAGGTGTTGTCTCTCACTCATCAGAATGAGAAGATAGAGAAAATGATGAGTAATAGTTTGATAAATCACAACAAAGGGCAAAAAGAATAAATAGATAAAGAAGAACAGTACTGAATACAAAATCATGTAAGTTGCTGGATTATCATCACCCATAAGCAAATCCAAAGGTAGAAATGTTGAACAACAATTTATTAGGGTTAATCCTAGCTAGTAGGGGTAAAAACAAATATAATATTTTAAAGCGAAATGTAAAGTTGGTAAGGACTTAAAAAATTCATTTCAGAGAATTCAAATGATTCACAGATATCATAAAAATTTGTTGTTATTGCCTGAAATGTCAGAAATTTAAGAGAATGTATGTTTGGATGTAGTGTGTCAATCACAATCAAAATTAAAATTTTGAACTGACAAATAAAGGACTTTTTGGTTGTGGTAAGGAGCAAGAGAGTGATATGTTCATTAACTTGAAGCACAAATTAAACAAGACTAAGACTGCTCTATCATATCTCATTGGAGTAGATCGATCTCTAAGAATCAATCTGGCTGAAATATTACAGAGAATCATGCTCAAAAAAATTCATTTCTGATATCAAATTTAGTGATTAAACTTGATATTGCCAAGGCAAGGCTTATGACATGGTGAATTGGAATTTCTTAGGTAAAGTTCTAAAAAAAATATGGAATTTGATGTTGGTGTGGAGGCTGATTGCAAACAATTGATATAATTAATTTTGATCAAGTACGTGTGGTTTCTTTCATTCAACCAAGGAGACCTTTTTTCTCCCGCTTGATTTATTCTATTGGTTCAAGTTTTAACTAGAGCTTTAAACTCTCCGGCTTCATCATATTATGCTTTTTCTCTTCTTCTTTTTTTTAAAATTTTTTTATGAATATGTATTTTACACCCAAAATTTAATTATTTTCGTTTGTGGTTAGACAAGGAACTGAATCATTGATAAAATGGTTTTTAAAAACATTATTTTTTAGGGGGTTCATGTTTATATAGCCTAAAAAATAATTTATTTTGTTATGTTAAATGTAGTTGAGTGATTTTTGTAGATAAATGTCTTAAGTTGAGTGATTTTATTGATATAAAACAAAGTTTAATGACTTTGCTAGATAAATTCACATACTTTTTAAGATATTAACTCGGAAAAAACTGTCAGTTGAAGAAGTTCTCATTAATAGCAGAATTTTTTATTTTGTGGCTATGATCAAGAAACTATTGAACACCTTTTCATTATATGCCTTGATTATGAGATAATGTGGAAAAAAATTGCAGCAATTGCTTTGTCCAGTTTAGAGACATATTTAATAAGTGGAAACAAAAGATGTGGCTCCTAGATTGAAGCCTTTGTTTAAAGTTATACCTATGTTTATTATTGTGTAAAAAATATGGAGAAGGAGAAAGGTTACATGCTCTCATGAAGAAAAGATGTCTACAAGTAGCATGAAGATGGGTATTAATAGGAATATGTTATAAAATAATATATTGTGGATGTCCATTCCATCAAGAAGTTACTCCATACTTTCCTCCATGAAGATAACCATAACCTCCACCTTTATAACCATTATTCTTGTAACCTTTCACTTCCATAACCTCCCCCATTATATTCATGTTAATATCATGTTTGTGACTAAACTTTTGTATGCCTCTATGTTACACTATAAATAGAGGCATAAGGGTTCATATTGTATACACTTGAAGATTTGGTGAACACTTGAAAGAAAGAAAGTTAGTTTATTGTTCCTCTTGTCTTATATTCTTCTTCTCTTCCTCTTTATATTGTTCTTTTGTTCTTAAGTTTTACAACATGTTATCAGCACGATTGTTCTACTATTGAAGGATTGAAACAAAGTAAATATAAAGAAGTTTATTTTGTGGTTATTTTAAAATGGTTAGTAAATTATGTTAATCCTTCGTAACAATATTGAGAAGAAATGTTAAAAGGTTTTAATTCATTTTAACTTGGGACTTTTACATGATTCCAACATGTTGTTCTAATTAATTGATTTGGTTCATTTTTCTTATGTTTTAAGTCAAATTCAAATTATATTTATGGTATTCAATATATATTTTTTTTGGAAATGCATTTGGTTTATTAAGACATTGATTGAGGGTAAGACGGTGAATTCAAGCTTCACCGCACCAAATGGATAAGGCATCGATTTAAAGTTTCGGTGCACCATGATAATAAGAAGTTGGGTTCAAGTCCCATTGATCTTTGACCAAAGGCGTCTTTATATAGGTAAGACATTGAGTTTAAGTCCTAATGCACTATAGTGATGATATGATGATGACTAACATAAAGTTTTATACTTTTGACTGAAAGTCATGAAATTTACCCAATTAATTTGTTCCATTCTCTTATGTGGATGTGGTAGCAGTGCATAATATGTCTGAAAAATGACAAGTAATTGAATGTATGAATATGGGTGTGGTAAAATGTTAATGGTCATCATTGTGGTAATTAAAAGGAAGAACATTATGGGTTCTTAAGATGGTCCTTCAAATGTGAAGGTAATTTTGTCCATTAAAGTGGTATGAAAGGTTATTGGACACATTGTTTCTTAAGATGCTCCTTCAAATGTAAAGGTAATTTTTATCCATCAAAGTGGTGTGAGAAGTTATTGGGCACATTGTTGTTGGTGCAACCCAAATTTGAAAAGTTTTGTAAATCCTCCATCAAAATAAAGGAATACAAAGTGGTAGTACATTTGGTACATTTGACCTCTTAAAGTGATGTTGAGGTGAGTTACATAAATTTGATAATGCCAAAGCATGACAATGAGTTTATGATAAAAACTTATGGAGCATGTACAAATGGTTATGGTTCATTTCTTGAAGAGAATGTGACTTGTGTTCGTATGGGTAAGAACATGTTCATGTATGGTTGGATAAATGTCACATCTCACCTCTACGGGAGGTTTGAGATATTGAAAAAAAATAATATATTTTGACATAAATAGTCATTTTGATCATATACTTTGAGTACTACACAAATATTGTGGTATGTTTTTATTATGAACTATTGGAGTGCAAAAGAAAGAAGTAATTCTTTTCTATAAAGGTTGTGGTCATGACCAAAATAAATATTATTGTGTGGCAACACAAATTTGTCATTGGTTATCAAGAAATAAGTCTTGCATGTAATAAATTTAACCATGACAATAATAATAATTTTCTCCTTGAATGAAATGGTCACCATAAGAATGGTGTTGTGAAATTTGTGGTGGTACACAAAATTAATTGAGAGTTCCGAAAGAGCTAATTTGTTTCTATCCAGAGGAATGAAATAGTTCATAATATTGGGATTGTAGTAAGTCTCAAAAGAAACTTTTTAAGTTTCGAAGGAATTAAAATAAAATTTATTATATTGAGACTGTAAATTATTGAAAGATTAAATATCTTTAGATTACTACAATCAAAGCGGGTTATGAATATTTACATAAAAGGTTATCCGTCTTTCTCTTGTTTGTTGTATAAAGATACGGGCATGATGAAGGAATCACATGCAAAAGTAAACTAGAAGTTTACTAGAATAAATATCAGTTCGCATATAACCTGTTGACCATTCTGGTTCAAATGTGATGCAAAAGAAATTGAGAATTCATGTGACTATATGTTTGAAGAAATAAAAGATTCTTCAAGAATTCTCTTGTGTTTCTTGTTCTCATGATAAAATGATAATTTTATCAACTAAGGTGCGGAGGTATCCCTTGAAATTATTTGAAACATATAGAAAGGTGAATATGGGCATGTTCACCTGCCATGTGGACCGCTTACTATTATGATTTAATAGATGCATCTATGGTATGGTCACATGTGCATTTGTATCAACTTACAAATTGATTTTTGTAAGGTTGTTTGCTCGAATTATTAAATTAAGAGCACATTTCCAAACTTTAAAATTATGTTGATAATGTGGTTGATTTAGCAGAAATTGTTTGCCTCCAATTATAGCTAGACCATTGATTATGAGAACAAATCTCTCAAATAAAATTTGATATGAGATGAGTTTATTTAACGTGTATGCATCAAGCCAACAAGGTTCTCTCATCACAATTGGTTCAGGGTCAGGAACCAAATAATTTCCATCTAAGAATTTGATGTGTGCACATATGATTTTATTGCTCCACCACACACAAAGATGGATCCCCAAATGAGGTTGGGGGTAAATGTTAGATTCCTAACATTAGAGGGAGATATGTTTAGCAGCTGAAAATTATGTGTGGGGTGAATTATCTAGATCCTCGTTAAAAAAAATATGAACTTGAAGTTCACGAGATAATTCATTTGCAAAATGTTGCAAATAATTTGCCAGATGCATTTGCTGACCCAATATTTTAATTAAGCTGCAAATGCTCCAATAAATAGTCCTTAAAGGACAAAGTCTATGGTACGCCAAAAGCGTGATAGACCAATCGATTCCAAATGTAAAACTCCTTGAGGAAGGAGAGGAGCAAATTATCAAAATGGTCATGATAATGAGGTAAGTGCTCTGAAAGAGCACTATGACATAACACTTCATAAAACCTTTGCAAAGGTTGAGGTACCTGAAACTGATGATAAATAAAGAGATCTCGATATGTTATGTCCTATTGGAATCAGTATCAAAATGACCGTCGATGGTATCTTTAATATGAAGTAGCACTCAATGCTATAAATGGTTACGAGGATCTTAAATTTGAATCTGTCATATAGTGTTAACAGATAAATGATTGGCACTATTCAAGTATATTTTGTTTCACTTAGAAAAGTGATGTTTTTGATCTTATAGTTCATGGATCAAAATATAATGTCAGTGTAGTATAAATGAATCATTGTGCAAAAGTATAACCGTAAGATATAAAGTGCGGTTTGTGCCTTAGGGCATAAAGGGTTTCGAAAAAATCCTGACATTATTAAATGGAGATATATTCTCCAATGGTGGATCCAATGAGACTTGTTTCAGTCTGGCAATAGATGAAATACTGGAATATGCATAATGATTACTATGTCTAACTAGACGATGAAGTTATATGAAAATCCTTGAAGGATTTAAAATGCCTAAAAGCAATTCCATTGAGTATCCAATGGTTTTGAGATAGCTTAACACAGAGAAAGAATCTTTTTGATCTCATGAAAATGATTTAAAATGTCATGTATTAGTGCAATTGGTGCACTTACAGATTGACGGTTATGCAAATGCTAGAAGATTATTTGATATACATATAAAAAGTTATGTGAGGGGATTGCCATACAAGTTATGCCAAGAAACTAACAAAGAAAGTGACTCAACACATAGAAGATGTGTGATTTTTTTTTAGAAGAAAAGACGAGCAACGTATAAAATTGAAATGATCAATCTCTGAGTTAGAAATGATTTGATTATGTAGATGCAGAATATTTATTTGTTCTGCATAAAGCTCGATCGCAAATGAGCTATTTGTTTACATATGGAGGCACAACAATATCTTGGCATTCAAAGAAACAAACATTGGTAATCACTTCTTCAAATCATACAGAAATAATATTGATCTATGAAGCAAGTCAGGAGTGTGTATGGTTGGAATCATGATCTATCATATTCAGAAAATATGTGATTTTCCTTTGACAAAGGATATTCTAACCACCATCTACGAAAATAATATATAGCTCAATTGAAGGGAGGATACAATCAAAGGAGGTCAGACAAAGCATATTTCACCCAAAAGTATTTTTCACACATGATCTTCAACAAAATGGTGAGATAGACGTTCAAAGACCCATTCAAGTGATATCTTGTAAATTCATTCACTAAGGATTGCCAACATCAATATTTGAGGAGTTGTGATATAAGATTGAAATGCATCGTCTTCGAGATATCAAGTAAAGTTTTTATCAGGGGGAGAAAAATACGTGTTGTACTCTTTTCTTTAACCATGGTTTTATCCCAGTTGGGTTTTCTTGGTAAGGTTTTCAACGAGGCAACATTCAAAGCGTATTAAAAGATATGTGTACTCTTTTTCCTTCACTAGAATTTTTTCCCACGGGGTTTTTTCCTAGTAAGGTTTTAACGAGGCATATTATCTATGGACATCCAAGGGGGAATGTTATAAAATAATATATTGTGGACGTCCATTCCATCAAGAAGTTACTCCATACTTTCCTCCATTATGAAGATAACCATAACCTCCACCTTTATAACCATTATTCTTGTGACCTTTCACTTCCATAACCTCCCCGTTATATTCATGTTAATGTCATGTTTGTGACTAAACTTTTGTATGTCTCTATGTTACACTATAAATAGAGGCATAAGGGTTCATATTGTATACACTTGAAGATTTGGTGAACACTTGAAAGAAAGAAAGTTTATTGCTCCTCTTTTCTTATATTCTTCTTCTCTTCCTCTTTATATTGTTCTTTTGTTCTTAAGTTTTACAACAGAATAATCTATATTTAATGGCCAAAACTATGTTAATAAATATGTCTTCTTCATGGTCTGATTTGATTTAATTTATTGATTGAATCATTATTACCCTAGGATATGATGTAAGGTGATGTATTCAAATTCTCTAGATGAAGACAGAACTCTTAAAGTTAAAGCATTTAGGCATGAATTGGAATATTTTATCACTCAAAATATTCTGCCTTTCTATGAAAATGGATTCTTTTTTTTTTGTTAAAAAAATCGTAGATGATATATAGGAGATTCCTTTGAGTGTTCCTTTAAAAGTAAGGAGGATTTTGAGATTGATGGAAGGCGTTTCAATAGTGGTGGAGCATGTGTATAAAGAGGAAAATAAAATTGTGAATTTTTTTTAACTAAATTTTTGCAGGTGTTGATAGTATATCATACAATAATATTCAAGAGTTATCAATAGATGCAAGAATAATTTTAAACATGGACAGAAACCAAGTCTCAAATCTAAGAATTAGAAATTTTCAATAGGAAACTCACTCACAACCAACAAAGGATGGTGAAATAAACAAACAGTCATGATTAAATTTAAAAATTGATCAAATTTAGGGAAAGACACCAAAAATTGATTGTGTCAATGGTACTTTTCGTACCACATCGGTGGAAGACACCAAATATTTTGCATTTATAATCTTCTCAGTAAGAAAAGAAAGAGAATTAAATTTGAGGAAATATGTACAGGGTGGTTGGCATGAAATTAATTAAGTTGTGTAATGTGTAATTGTAATTATATTGAATGGGGGGAGTGGAGTTAAAACTAGAAATCCAAAGTAAGTGTGTGAATGTGGCCTAGGGTATAAATTATAATGAACAAAATAAAATAAATAAAAATAATCGGATGATAATAATAATAATTAATATTGTTTTTTTTACCAAAAATATTTGGGATATTTTTAATATTATTTGCAAGAAAATTCCCAAGTAAGGAAATAATTACCTAGAAAGGTTTTACCATCGAATTTTTTTTAATAGAAAAATCCGTAGGAAACTTAGTTTCCTACGAATTTGCCTCTACAATCTCCAGGAAAATCCCTATGTAATTGACATTTTGCTTTCTTGTAGTGAAATTGACATTCTTCTTTCACACAACATATGTGAAACTCGTAAATGCCTAAAGTGTATATATCCAAAATTCATCTATTTTTATTGATTTTCTGACGTTAACATTGATGGTGATTGAGTTGAGTCGTCGTCTCCTTCTTCATTTCGATCTACTCTTGAAGGGTAGTATGGATTTGGAAATTCTGATATTTTTTGTTTTTTTTTTGTTCGCTTGGATAAGATTTTGGGCCAACCTCATGGAATTATTGTATTGATTTACATTGGATTTATTTACCAACAAACAACTTTCTCTCTAAATAATAAAATTTGTTTATTTCAATAAATTTACAAGTACAAATATAAAACATAAAATCAAGAAAATAAATAAAATGATTAAAAAGATTTGACGGCTGTTTTTGTATTTACAAAGATCAATCCCATGGTATCAAATCCTATGTATTACTAATATGACCAAATGGAAGATATTAGTTATACATCCTATAATACAATGTAGGATGTATAACTAATTCATGGATTAGTAATGCATAGGCCTAAAATCCTACCAAACATAGTACTAAATAATATCATACATAATACATGAAGTATTCGTATTAATACTCCCTACCAAACGACTCCTAAGTGTGCTTGTTTTTATTCATGTTACAATCACTTAATGAGTCTACAGACTTATTAAAATTTGTAACAAAGTTTTAATATCATTAAGATATTTATTATAATATTTCTACAAAAATAATGATTCACCAATTTCATTTATTTACCATTATCACCATCAGCCACCAATATCAACCACCATCATAGCCATCCATAAGAGTCATCTCCCACCCCCATTACTGTGGATTGTTATAATAAGTTGTCGATACAATTATCAACTGATTATTCAATAAATTAAAAAGACTAGAATCTTCAACTCATAAACTTTAAATTCGTCCTAATCCCCCTTCTAATCTCAAAACGTTTGATCTTTCCTTCCATAATATATTTGTATTCTTCCAACAAATTTTTGTACATTTATTAAAGAGAGTATTAACGTTTTCTTTCTATTAATCTCCCTCCCTCTCTCACACACATTGGACATACACAGTACAGGCTGTCAAGATGAATAATTAAACGTTTTAATGTAATTAATCAATTAATTAGTGGAAGATTGCTTTGTTGTTTCTCCAAGAAAAAGGTGTAAAAGATGATATTCTAATTAAGATGTAAAATATCATCTATTGTTTCATTCAAGCTCAACCCATTCTTTGCTTCTTTAATTTTCTCAATTCTCTCCTAATTTTTTTGTCACAAAAAAAAAGGAGAGGTGCAAATCATCAATTGATAACAAAAAATTAAAGACAATCTATCTTTCAATGAAAGAACTCCTTGGATCCCATCATACTTCAAATTTCAGGTAACTTATTTCCTCTTCTTTTTTATTTAATATAAATAATTGATTTCTCCACAAATTAATGAGAATATATAATATATTCTCATTAGCTTCATATTGATGTGAAATATTGTTCCTCTTTTTGTTTTTTCAATGCAATTATTTCTACATTTTTGTTTGTCATCTCATGAATCTTATATTCTTTTTATTATTTTCAGTATACATTTTGAATAATTTGAAATTGTCTTGCAATTTCAGTTTTATAACTATATGAAGATAAAAAGTCTTGCAAATCTTTTTAATATGAATTGATGAAATTGTTGCACAAAAAGAAAACAATGAATTTTTAGCTTTGGATGTTATGGCACAGTGTATGAGTGTGTTATTTTTATTTTTTTTTTATATATTTTGGCATCTTTTGCGTCATATACAAGTTTTATCCAATGCCTTTATTTTGACTTTCAAGAAGACTAATAAAAGCTTTTTAAGTTTCTATATCAATAGTTTCCCCATTATTTCAAATTTATTATAACGTGATTGATGCCAATTAAGGGCAAACACAAAATGATTAATGAAACACCACCCAAAGTTTGAAGTTACTAATAAAAACTTTTGAGTATTTTTATATTCTTAATTAAAGATTTTGATTTCTAATTTTGAAAAATAATGTCTTCTTTAATATTCAATCCTTAATTACCTTCAAAAGTAAGACTTTTTGATAAATTTATAATTGATTGAGTCTCAAGAAGATATCAAACATCAAGTGGAAAAAGCCATATTCAAACAAGTGGAATTAGAAAAGGCATCTAAGCATGCACTAAAAAAAAGATGATTAACTTTATATTGAATACTAATTAATTGGTGTTCCTTTAGATGAGATTCTTGCAGCAATTTTTGACTTGATCTTTTGAAACACACACATATTGTTTACCACATAAAGTAATTAATCTTTGAACCACTTGATGTGGTATAAATTTCAAAGGCAAGCTAAAGGAATTTTGTTTTTTTTATTTATTAATAATGTCGAAATGAAAGTAAGCATGCTAATAAATAAATAAAATTAGAAGTGACAATGGTGGAACAATATTCGGCCCAGTGGAGTATTTAAGATATTCTACAACTACATACATTTTTTAATTAGATTTTTTTCTTAATAAATAGTAATCGTTGTGTCTGATTTAACTTTCATGCTAATTTCATGAAATATTCTTCACTTCTCACCGAATATCGATAACCTGTATCAGGTAACTGATTGCATTCATTCTAAAAGTCTCTTACTATAAGTGTTCCATATTGCTCTCCACATTATTATTATCCATATATACAAACAAGTTTACCATGGGTGGTGTGGTGGCTTGAGATACAAGGAAAAGATCATCATCATATACAAATAAGGTTTCTACTCCGATACTCATATCGCTATAATATATGAAAATGTATGGTGGTCTTATTACTATTTTAGCCTTAATATCATTTGTAATTTTCGAAATACTCTTTTTGAAACAAAACTCTTATTGACATTCATCTCTCTTAATTTCAATAATATTGAATGTTGTAGGAATGGCAACAAGACTCTTATATGCCAAAAATCCAATAGATAGTAATTCCCCAAACAATTCATACAAAATTGGCAATTCAAAATGGATAGAATTATTGAATTGAAGAGTAGTACAGAATCCATCAAGAGGACAATGATCATGCATGAGGATATTTTCAAGCAGCAGGTACACATATTTATGTATATACTTCCTTTTCATTCAATTTGTTTGATACGGTTTGATTTTGCCTTAACGTTTAAGAGAGAATAAAAGAATCTTTAAAATTTGTTATGTTAAACAAGTCATAATATTCGTGTGACTATGAAAAATTGTAATCGTAAATCAGTATAACATTTGTACCGTTATAAAATATTCTCATTAGAAAGATATAGAAATGTATCATTTTCTGAAACAGCCAAACAAAATTAAGGGGAGGGAGTATTTATTTAAATTGATGTACTTCTTTTTATAGTCATTAGTTAATTGGTCCATTAGTGTACCCCTAAGATTAAGGAGATAAAAGGTAGTCTTGAGTATTTAATTATTGTCATCCAGTTTGTGACAGATCAAAATCACATGCTTCACAATTTGTCTAGTCAATGACACCCTAATTAATTTCACTTTTTTATGATTAGCTTAACTGCGCATGGATCTATAGAAATAAAGAAGGAAAAGTTTGACCAAGTAAAAACAAATGGATTTATATTATATACGCACTACACCAAAAATAATCTTTAGTGACATTTAATTGTCGCTAATATGTACCTCAACAGCAATTAGCATTTTTTGTAATTAAGTGTTCCTAAAGCCTATAGCGACATTGGATTCAATGACAATTAACTAATGTTTGTAAATGCTTTAGCACTCTTTGTTAATATGTATATTTATTGCTGCTAAAAGTTGTTTTTGTTATGGTGACAAATAGCATAATGATCTTTACATTATCTGTGTAATTCAACTTGTTATAGCATGTTTTTTTCTTTTAGGTTGCCATTTAGTTAATGACTTATTATAGGAAGTTACCTACAATTATTGTCAATGAAGTAGTATGATTGTCTAATATCAGTCAGTGCATATAACTTAAACTGCGACAGGTAACAGAGCTCCACAAACTATACAATCTTCAAAGGAAACTGATGTTGGATGTGAAGAATGAGATGTCAAGGATAGAGGATCCAAGACACAAGTCTATGATCAACAACATGTCTACTTGGCAACAGCCTAGAAGAGAAATAGAGTTTAATGGTGTTAATGTTTATGGTTTAGGAGATGATCAACAAAGAGAAACAAGTGGTAGTTGCTCAGGTGAGAACTCAAAAACAATATTAATACCAATTAGAGGATTGAATATTGAAATGGAAGAAAGAAGTTCAACTAGTAATTATGAGGATGAGAAGATGAGGAATGATGAGGAAACAAATGTGGAGCTAACACTAAGTATTGGACCTAGCAATAGTAAAAAAAGGTTGAAAAGTCATAATAAAGAAAAGGAGATAAGTTTTTCTACTTCAACCAAGTTTGAAGAGTGTGGTGATGCTACTTCAAGTGCTATATTCAACAAAGAAAGTGCCACTCAAGCTTATTGGTTTTCCCAAGATCTTAGTTTAAATAGGAGGTCATAGGTTGTATTAACTTCAACTTCATTCTTTTGTACTTAATATATGGAAAGGCTAGTTTGTAATTCCTTCAAAATCTTCGATGTGCTTATTTGTCAATTTTCATACTTGTATATTTTCACTTTTTGTGTCAATATTTTCATACTAGATAGGTTTGAAAATTTTGTCGCAAGTGGTTGAAAGTTGTTTGAGGAAGATCTCCGATCACTGTATTGGCAATTCAAAATGAACTTCTTCCATGTCAATAATAGTACTAAATTTCTAAAATTAGAGAAGACAGATGAAATCAAGTTTTGAAGTTGGAAGCTAAAAGAAAATTGTCTGTAAATTAGGTCAAACTAGAGTGTACAGAAGGAAACTCACTCATAAGCAAATTTAGACTTCTTTTTTTTCCAAACAAATTTAGACTAAGTGAAGCAAAATTAGCTATTAAATGATACTTGATACATCATTATGCAACAATATGGATCGAAGTCCAACTTATTTTCATTTGCACATGGATCATATATGAAAGCAATGAGGTATAGTTCATCATTTCAGAATAACTTTGCAAATAAACATAATTTACTTCAAAAGTGAATGAAATTTGTCTCATTGTCCATTCAAATAAAATGCCACAACATAGATAGTTGAACAATGATTACTTATCAAATAAATACTTGAATAAACATATACATTATTAATATAGTTGAATAATAACCTAACACAAAAGGAAGTTAAAGACAAGCTGGAACTATTGCAGTTTTGTAATTTTCAAAATGAAAAACCACCACCTTTTATGAATAATATACACCCATATTATCTCAAAAAGTGCAGGCTCATATATATGAGGTGTCATGTCAAATATAAGTAGACAGTAAGACATGTTACTGCGTCCACCAATAAAGGCTACATAATCTGGACTCCAAGGATTGCATCTTTTAGAAGGCGTAGCGTCTCGAATCGAAGTCGAGACAAGATTTTGATGTCAAAAAAACAAACAATCGCGGAATTAATTAAGAATAAGGTAAAATTAAAGTGGCATCAAGAATGAGCAAGTGCAATAAGTTGATCAACAACAGTAGGATCAGCCAAAGTACTTGTGTCCCCAAGCTCATCTAAGCTGTTTGAAGCAATTTTTCTCAATATTCTTCTCATTATTTTGCCACTTCTTGTCTTTGGTAGACCTGGTGCCCAATGGATCTTGTCTGGTGCAGCAAAACCTCCAATCTAGCATTAATGTCAAATAATTTTATTACTTTTCGACATAGGCCAGTTTTCATATCTTTCTAACAAAGACAAATCAAAATCATACCTTATCTCTAACAACTTTGATAAGACTTTTTCTGAGTTCCTCACTATATGAAACACCTTCAGCCAAAGTAACAAACGCGTATATCCCTTGTCCTTTAACATCATGCTCCACGCCAACAACAGCAGCTTCAACACATTGAGGATGTGAAACTAAAGCTGACTCTACTTCAGCTGTGCCAATGCGGTGTCCACTGTACATATGCACCATATAGTTCAAATAACAAAAGCAAGTAAATTGGATGAATTTGAACGCGTGTATATATGTACCTGACGTTAATAACATCATCTACTCTGCCAGTGAGCCAGTAGTAACCATCTTTGTCCCTATACATGCAACCAAGAGCTTATATATACACGTACATACGTATGTATTATGATCATGAAAATTAGTTAACCAGGTATGTACCTGTTGCAACCATCACCCGTAAAGTAATATCCAGGAAAGGCACTAAAGTATGTAGTTTCATATCTTTCATGATCTCCGTAAAGTGTTCTGAATGCAGAAGGCCATGAATTTTTCACGCATAAATATCCACTACACTCACCTTCTAGCTCCACACCCTTCTCGTCCACTATTACAGGCTACAATAATTAATAAATATTTATTACATCATAGTGGACGTATTGTAATCGCCATAAAATGTAGCATGTGTCCTGTTATAGGTTACCTGGACACCAAAAAATGGTAATGTAGCAGAACCAGGCTTCTGGGGCCAAGCTCCTGGCATTGGAGTAATCTACAAGACAAAAAATAATAATAATGAACTCAACTCTAACAGGGTACATACGTACACTGTAGTGTTTATTCAACAACTTACAAATGCATTATAGTGTGTGACCATCTCATCTAAAAAGCTTAAGCTGTCAGTAACTAGACGGATGTATTGGAAGAAACTAAGAATTTGATATGCTACATTTCATTTCATTATTATTATATAGAGAAAAGAGGAAATACCATGAAACCTCCAGTTTCTGTTTGCCACCATGTATCAGATATAGGGCACTTTCCATCTCCTACAACATTGAAAAACCATCTGCCCGAAAACATTTTTTAAAAAAGATTAGTATTTGTTTTTAAGAAAGTTGTCATATTAAAGAAAAATCAATTAAAAGATGCATATATAGGTATAAGATAGAAACCTCCATGCACTAGGATTGATTGACTCGCCAACACTTCCCAGCACCCTCAAAGATTTTCTTGAATATCGAGTCACATGCTATAAATAAATTTATTAACAAATCAAAAATATTTCCATAATAACAAGAAACATTTTATGATCAAATAATAAGAAAATTATATTTAGGTACATACATAAACTTCTCGAATCAGAAGTATTTTTACTCTTGGAGCCAAAATAAAATTTAAGTGAACTATTTTTTATGATTTTATTTTTACATAAATAATATTAAAATTTATTTTGTAAAAATGTATATTGAGCTACCCTCATGTGGAACACAAGTTACTTGAAAGTAATTGATTAAGAGAATTAGATAATAGAGTAAGGTGTAGGCTTACCTCGTCTCCCTCGCGCATGAGAGATCTTACTAATGTGGGAGCGGTGTAAAAAATTGAAATTTTATACTTATCAACAATATCCCAACAACGTCCTGCATCTGGAAAATTCGGAGCCTGCAACATATGAGTCATATATAAGGTAAAAATCACTAGACATATTTTTTTGGGGGGGTTATTCATATCTATAATGAAACTCAAACATATTTCTTTAAGAAAAATGTTAAAATGAAGTAACATATTACCCCTTCAAAAACCACATTGGTTGCTCCATTCAGTAAAGGTCCATATGTAACATAACTATGACCAGTAATCCAACCGCAGTCAGCTGTACACCTACAAAACACAACAACAAAAAAAGTATTTTAATTAATAAATAAAGGGAAAAAGGACAAATATACCCCCAAACTATCGTGTAAATGGTATACAGATACCCTCCGTCATACTTTTGGGACATTATATTATATATATACAACATAAATCCATTTGGTAAAGATATTGAAGAAAGAAACTAAATGTGTTGAAGGACATACCAATAAATGTCTTTTGGTTTGTAGTCAAATGCATACTTGAATGTTGTTGCAGTGTATACCATATAGCCTCCAGTTGTATGAAGAACACCCTTAATATATTAACATCAACTAAAACCCATCAAAATATTGTAACATACATATATAATAATAATCGATACAAACATGAAATTTTACCTTAGGCTTTCCAGTACTACCACTAGTGTAAAGTAGGAAAAGTGGATCTTCTGCATCAACCCATTCTACATCACATGTAACTGGATATTTTGGAACTACATCCTGAAATAAAAATTTGTAAATATAATATAACCTAAACTACACGTATAAACGAAAAGTCTCAATTTATTTATGTGACATCTTTCGAATTTCAAAGTTGGTTTGAAGTTTGAACTAACCTGCCACCAAATATCTCTTCCTTCAACCCATTTAGTCATTTGTTTTTGTAATGCTGATTCATTCTCAAAAGTCAAACACACATCTGCAAAGAAGTAAAAAGAAATTATATATATGTAGCGCATTAGTAATATTTTTGGATATTAATTAGTAGTAATTTAGTGACCTATTTTGACTGAATTTTGGGCAGATTGTGTTAAGGCATCATCAACAATGTCTTTGAGAAAAATAGTCTTTGCTCCTCTCTTAACTGCATTGCATGTTATCACTACTTTTGGCTTGCAATCCACAATTCTCTGTGCAAGTGATTCTGCTGAGAATCCCGCAAATACTACCTGTACAACAACTTCAATCATTATAAATCTCTCATATTTTTCAAATAACTAATTTCAATCATAAATTTTTATAGATATTTTAAATATCGAGGAAGAGATAGCTACAATTTACGCAAGAGAAATATATTACCGAGTGAATGGCACCAATGCGAGCACAGGCAAGCATAGCAATCGGAAGTTCCATTAGCATAGGCAAGTAGATGATAACTGCATCACCCTTCCCAACTCCAATACTTTTCAAGTAATTTGCCAACTGTCACAAAAGTAAATTACACTAATAATATAAATAATTTTAAAATTTATCAATGTATATAGTATGTTGGAACCTATATTATTTTCATTGATATTTCGTGATTTTAATTTAAAATAAGTCGCAAATGCCGACTTGAAGCAAATTTCAACCGTTTACATTTACTAAAATTGTGATTCTTACTAAATTTAGAGAGTTAGGAGGAAAGTTGAGGATAATAAATGTAAGATGTTGAACATATCAAATTTCTTTTGTTTTTTTTTTTGTATTTCGTAGAATATTAATAGAGAAGTGATGAAATAAGAGTGACGAAAAAAACCTGACAAACTCTGGCCAAAAGTTGAGTGTACGTTAAAGTGGCATCACGACCAAGGTCATTTCCTTCCCATAAAATTGCAACTTTGTCACCATTTCCAGCACTAATATTTCTATCCAAGCAATTGTAACATATGTTTGTTTTACCACCTTTGAACCACTGTTGAAAATTACGCAAGACATGAGAAACTTTTTAATTGTACATAATGTTGTATTACCCAAATTGAATTTTAGGAGAAACAATTACTATAGTGAAAAATAATGAGAAAATATGGAAGATGGTTAAAAGATGAAAATGTTGACATAAGAAAAAGACCAATTTATCCCTGCCACTATTTTAGCTAGTCTTAGAAATACGGAGACATTTAAGGCATCGAGCCGAGTAAAACCATTTTTAAAAAAAATAATATTGAGTCGAGTTGGATCAAATATTTAATTTTGTCTAGTGTTACGTGATTAGAAAATCAAATTCATGGTAATTTGATTTTAAGAAACTAATCATTATTAAGTTAAATTGATAATTGAATTATTCAAATAACATTAACTTCTTTTTTTCTAAATAACATTAACTTAATCAATAGCCGGCAAAAAATAAAAATAAAGTAACAATAAATTCAAAAAAAAAAAAAAAACAGACCTAAATTTCTTTGATTTCTGAAATTTTAAATACTAATTACATTTTATAACATGTCTAAAAGTATCTTATGTAACAATATCTATTACAAAAATTGATTGCATCAAATTAATTATAAAAATTATAAATAATTACTCCCTCTATCTCAATTCATCTAACACATTTCATTTTTCGAAAGTCAAACCGTCTAAGTATGATGGAGAATTCACTCATAAAATTTTCAATTTTTTTAAAATGAAAATGAAATTTATATATTTGTAAACTATGTAAAAAGTATTATAAAAAATAATAATTGACAATTCAAAATATTTACGAAAAATTTACGGTCAACCTCGAAATTTGAAACGTGTGACAAAAAATGGGATGGGCATTTTACTAACCTAATTATAATTAGAGTAATAGATACTAAATTTTATTTTAAAAGTAAAAAGTAATTATTACATCAGCAATTGTATGCGGAATTTGTATGAATATAGTTAATTGGAGATGAAAATAGGAACCTGAATATCAATTTTGCCGTTGCGAATGTGAAGATTGTCGGTGTAAACAGGTTGGCCCCATTTCTGTTTCCAATAAAATTCCGATGCAATGTCAGACCAGAATCCGGCGGGATCCTCCACCGACCTAGCATACATCTCCGCATACTGCACTCATAGATTAACATCAAAACTCACAAATTAATCAAATCTGTAATGTTAGATGATGGATGGGTGAAGAAAACTAACCTTTTGTATAGAAGAAACATTAGCTTGTTTGGAGAATTCCTGACTGGGGAACACAAAATTAACTTCCTCAGATGCAAGAGCTTCCCCAAGAACGATACTATTGTTATTTGCTGAAGAATTGAATTCAATACAAGGAGGAATTAATTTCATCTTCGCTAATTCTGCTCTCTTCCGATCTGAATTCTATTCTGATCCTTAATTGCTCACTCTTCAATACATGATGCTACTACTTTTATTTATTTAATTAAAAGGGATACCGGTCAAATCTGCCATCCCTAAAAATATAATAATACATTTATTTATGACACCAATGAGTATTTAATTTTTGAGCAAGTCAATCATATAAAACAACATCGTTTGGTGTGCATTATAATTTTTTTGGTTTAATTATTTCATCATTATAGTTTAAATAATTTGAATTTATATTGTCTTTGATTTATTTGAAAAAATTGGTATCTGAATTCAAAATAGAGATCTAATTTTTTTATAAAAAAATAACTTCATCGAAGACATGAACTACCTGGCTAGTCTTTTGCACGATATGGAAACAAAATCTTTGAAAATACATCTCCACAAATATTATTTTCCCCTTAATAAAATACTACTTAAATGCCTCTGTTTTATATTTATTTCATTCATTATTCATGATCACTTCCTAAAGTTAATTGTATTTGCTCCATTTTTGGCACAGTCTATTAAATTCATAACAAGCAAGATTTAAAAGAACAGATATACAATAATAAAAAGAAATTCCCCTTATCGGTTTGTGTACATTGTATAAACTTCAAAAAGTTGCAAAAAAAAAAAAATTAAAGAAGAAAACATCATATCATCGAGGCATAATACATAAATATGCCCTTTAACTTGGTTTCATTTCACATTTATGCCCTTCAATTTTGGACGTGCACAAGTAAACACTTAAACTTATATAAAATTGAACAAATAGACACACATGTCTTACGTGACATTCTACATGACAATTTGTGTCCTATCTGATATCCTACATGTATTATGCCACATATGACTCATGTGTCTACTTATTTAATTTTATACAAGTTTCCATAGTTGGAGAGCATGAATGTGAAATGAGATCAAGTAAAGGGCATATTTATGTATTATACTTATTATCAATTATGATGATATAGTTCATAGAGTTTTGTTCATTAATTAATATCATAATATTAGAGAGAAGTATTGAAAACACCTCTAAACTCAATACAAATTATTCATTTCATTTTTAAAGTATTGGCAATCTTAAAAATATTTCTTACTTAGTTAACTGAACTTAATACACCTTCAATCTTGCAATATCAGTTAAAATTTAAAAATATCTATTGTCGTTATATCGTGGATTTCTATTTATATGTGCCTGCACAAATTTAAAACATATCCCCGAGTTTAATGGTCAACCATCCATAAGGGTCTAACGGACTAAAACTCGATGTGAAAATGTCCCAAATCTTTATGGGTCTTGTAACAAAGTATATAAAACTAAATTAACTTTTATATCAAGTTAAACACTCTTAACTTTTTTTCAGTAAAATATTTTATTTATTAAGTTCAAACAATTCTCTACAATATTTCACAATAGAAAAGATTTACCAATACCTCTTTTTATAATAGTGCAAAATCTTATTTAACTATGCATTAGAAAAATTATTTTTATATTATTCAGATTAAGTGCAAAATCTTATTTAACTAGGATTAGAAAATTTATTCATATATTATTTAGACTACGTATCCTATTAAGATATAAATTATATAAATATCAAATTCTAAATAAATTTAATTTCTTATTTCAACTTTAAATTATTATTATAATATCCTTTTCTTATTCCTATTCGAAATGAAATTAATATTCCCTTAGAGGTGTTGAAAAGAAAGAGGTGACAAACGAATAATTATTTTTAAAAAAAAATAAAATTAGCTGTACCTGCAGCATCTTTTAATAGAAGTTATCAATTAACTATACTTAATTTTTAATTAGTGGACCTTCTCTTTAATTTTATCTTCTTATTTTTTTATAATTCGTAGTTCAAAAGCAAACATATATGGATGCTTTCTTCCTGTAAAAAAACAAATCATTATTAATATCATCTTAATTTCTCACCAAGTCCATCCACTTTGCCAAAAAGATTTCGGCCTCCTTCACCGGATATTTGTTGAGTAGGAAGAAAAATATATTTTGGAAAATATTTTGTAATTTGCTTCTTCTTTTTTCACCTTTTGTTGTTTGCTTTGAACGAAAAAATAAATCTTTGGCAGGTAACTTATGTATTTTCTCTTAATAAAATATGATTAATAATTTAGAAAACTTTTTTAAAATGACTATAGTTTAAGGCTTAATTAGAGATACAGTAAAATTTTACTAAATTAATACTCGGTTAATTAATAACCTCTCTAAAATAATATTTCATCCGGTCTCGACTTGGGCCAATGAAAAAAATCACTCATTTCGATAAGATAATAAGATAATATGCTTTCATAAGACCCCTATATAAATATATGGTCCCATTAATATTATGAATTAATAATTCTTTAAAAGTACAAATATATCTAAGACAATTTAGTGAAATATGATTCTATTGTGTTATGTTTTTTGTTAAAATTTAAATATAGTTGAAGCTCATCTCTAACTTTTCTTATTACATCTAAAAGTTTCGGTGTTGTCTTTTCGAACTGCACCATAAAATTGTGAAGAGTTCTAAATGCGATAAGTGATTCCTTACTCGTAACTAGTTCCAAATATATTGTATCATCTTCAACTTTATCATCAACATTATTTTTTTCAATTGTATCCAAAATTTCTTCCAAGCTCTGAACCTTTGAACATGTATCATTTTCACCCATTCAACATGTTATTAACGTCCATTTATTTCGGTAACCAAGATCATTAATCATGACCTCAAGTTCATGAATGACGTTTTCACAAGTGGGTTCATTTAAATTCTGTGAGATTTCATCCCTGAACAAATTTTGCCGTGTTGAAACACTCTTTAAATTAATAAATATTAATTTATCGATTAAATAATACCTCTATAAAATAATAATATTTCATGGTCTCATCTATATTAATTTTGTTATGTTTTACTGTATATAGCTATAGTTTGCTTAATTGCGAATTATAGCTATATGTTAGGGGAGGAGCGAGGATGAAGGAGAGAGATGAGCGAGATCGAGAGAGGGAGGAGAGAGGATGAATACTTGTTGTATTCGTACAATTGATACAGATATACAAATACAATATATACAAATAAAAATATAATTGTTTGAATACAATTGATTTGTATCGTATATAGAATATAATGTATCATTTATATTAATGAACACAATCTGTGTCGACGGATACAATTGACAGAATGTAAATTGTCATAATACAATTAATACTACATACACATACAATTTTTATATAATACACAATATAGTTGATATGACATACAAATACTTTTGATATATAATACAACTATCACATTTATGTGGAGTAATTTTTGGAGTACAACTGTTTGGGCTGAAGAGAACAAGGGGTGAGAGAGAGAGGAAGGGGGAGGGGGGGGGGGGGNGGGGGATTGGAGGAGAGAGGAAAGGGAGGAAGGGAGAGAGAAGACAAAAAATTTCTATAAAACACATAGTTATAAATCGTAATATTGTAAACTATAATGACTTATTATAAATACATATCATATATTTGTCTTGTTATATAATTTTTTCTGATAAGGAATAATAATGATGATGGACTGCCTCCAATAATACATTAATATACATTATTTTAATATATATAAAAGTTAAATTCAAAGTAAAATAGTGTTAATAAATAGAGAATAAAGACATTGACCAAGAGTGTCAGTTATGATGTAGATTCTAGATTAGTATAGCGTTTAATTGGATGAACAATATGTGCAAATTCGTCTATAAATACTAGATATAAATTTCTGTGTCAACACAGGCTCAAGGGGAACTTAAGATAAACAAGTCAAGAGTGTATGAACACACACATATACACTATATACTTAGTTAACACACACACACTCTATATACTTACTTAGTTGGAACAAATATTTTGAACAGGCGAAACAATGGCTATCACAATTTTACCTCTATGTACACAAAAATTATAAATAGCTAGATGTGGTTGATGTAAGCTGTTATATGCGTCCAAAAGGGAGAAACTTTGTTGAGGCAACTGATTTTTTGACGTTAGTATAGGCAATCAAAAATCATCTATACATGCCTAGTGATGTGAAGGCAATCAAAATCCAGCTATAAGTCACATGATTGAGCTTCACTACACTCAAATTTTTGTCTCCTGCTACTTACATAGAGAAACTGTATATTGTAAAGGAATAAATAAATTAGGCGAATATTTTATTTTAAAATGTGGAGTGCTTATTACTGTTATTTCGTCGGAGTGGATGATCCCAATTTTTGATTCTTAGTTCCTTCGCTAGGAAGAGTAAATGATTGTAGTTCAAGCACGCAAGCATGTAAAATGTCTGGAAATAATTGGGCAATTATATTTGACCTTCAACATGAAAAGTTTGCACCTACGACAGTCGTACAAAGTAATATTAGCCGATTTTCTTGGTTGAAAAATCTCACTATGAAGCAGTTAATCATTATTGACAAAGAGAGTGAAGCCATGTTTTAAACTCACTGTAGACACAATGAGGGAATGACCAAGATAGATACTATTTCATCGTCAACAGATGCAAGATTAAGGGATGAAGATTACTAACATGAGCTTTTTAAAGTATAAGCTAAGAGAATTTGTTCGTTGTCTTTTGATCTGCAAAAGGCCACAATAAATATTACTAACTTTTCGTCTTTTTTTCGCCTTATAGATAACTTGAAGGACAATGGATCAGAATGACTCGTACCAATTCATTAATGGTACGAGTTGTATCTTGCACATATAGAAGATTAATTAAAATTATTGAGTTGTATCTGATTGTCAACCTTAGATCTGTGGGCACAAAATATATTGACAAGTAAAGCGAATAAATTATTCTTAGGCGGATCAAATACAGAAAAGGAAGATGATCTTATTGCGATAGTATTTTGTAGTAGCTATCAATTTTGCAAAAATAACAGGGTGCTCGTGCAGCTATTGTAATAGTTTAATTCCTTCATTGTCCACTAAATCGTCCCACATAGTAAACATGAAAGGCTTCTTTCTAAATAATATGAGAGGAATTGAGAACAATTTTAGCTTCACAAAAAGGGTAAAGCGAGTAAAAGGTAGAACGTAATTGTTGTTCTCATTTTCGTCGAAAATTGAAGGACTTACTTGTTATCCATAATAACGGTCTTTCGATATCGCTTGGTTTAGTCAGCAATATATTGCATTGCACTGTAATTTGCTACTACTGCTAGCAAATCTGTTGGTACGAGTAGTGAAAAGTAGTTATTCAGTTGGACTTGAAATATCTAATACACCCCTTTCCTAAATATCATTTTATATATACGCATTAATAGAAAAATATCATTTTAACTGGATGCATTAAAATATAATGAGAATTCCATGGTATTTTTTCATTTAACTTTCTCAACGATTTTGGTGTTATTGATCACTCTTGAAAAATCTACACTTAACGTTCTCAACGATTTAGTGTTATTGATCACTCTTAAAAAATCTAAAATGTTTTAGGTAGTATTAAAGATATAATAAGAAGACTCACCAAATTCACTAGCTTGAAGTTGGTGTTGAAGATGCGAAAAAGGAAGTGTATTCAACTTCGTTAGAAGAGGTAATGGTGCTTCAATGACTGCCCTTTTTGTAATAGATTCAACAATTGTATACTTATCTACAACTTATTCAAAGTTGTTGACTCGTAATAAGTAAGATTGTGTCACGATCAAATATTGGACGTGATGGCTCCTGTCTTTTCCCACCAAGACAAGTCAGCCTCAACCTAAACGAAAACGAAAGAAAAAGTGGAAAGTAGTAAAAACAAGAACAAGATAAAGCGAAAAACTAATTCTTCTATTAAACCCCCCAAAATCTGGTTGTCACGTGTACAAACCACTAAATACATAAGTGCGGAATTAAGAAATAAATACAAGTCTCAATCTTTGTTTCTCAAATAGAACAAAGTATAAGAAAAGAAAAAAAAGGGTCCGCTGAATGACAAGCAGCTACCTCTTCAAGTCCTTAACGAGTCTCGAGATCAATAGAAGGAGAAAGAGATCACACGAGTCTAGACTCGAAACCTATACAAGTGTAAAAGCAAGGGTGAGTACCAACAACACGGTACCTAGCTAGCAACCTACTAAACAAAGCAACTAGCTAGAAATAGAATACCCCTTACACTCCAACTAAACCTCCTCAAACTACAACCTGCACAGAAATCAACTCAACCTTGCACTTTTACAATAGATGGCTCACAAGCCCAATATTTGCAGTTCAATCTTCACAATTAATAATCAAACAAATCAAATAAGTCAATCTGAATGACAAGTAGTTCAATAACACATAACAAGTACATCATTTACAATTCACAAGTAAGTCACGCATAAGCATGAAATGTATCAAGTCAGAATGATCATCACTAATCGGAACCATTTCTCATCGGCTTATAACACTCGCCGACAAAGACCTTGGCACAAAACATTCACCGGCAAAGACCTCGACATCATAACACTCGCCGACAAAGACCTTAGCATCATAACACTCATTGGCAAAGACCTTGACATCATAACACTCGCCGGTAAAGAATCATCATCTTAACACTCGCCGACAATGACCTCAGTATAATAATCATCACAATGTTCAACGATCAAAGCACACAAGCAACATCATACCAAACAGAAGAGACAACAATTCGCACAATTCAAGTCCACAATCATGCTTTCAAACATTTCATCAACCAATCAATAAGGGTTTTATTAAGGCAATTCACATCATCATGTTCAACACATAGTCTTTTTCATTTCAACCTTTTTTTATTCATTTAGATATAGCAAGTGTACAATTTAGCCATTCACCTCATCCCCATTACTCCCAAGCAATGAAGGAAGCATACAAATTCAACTAGAATACAAGGTTTAGGAAGTCACTTGCCTAAAATCAATCAACGATCACTCCAATAGTTAAGTCTCCCCCTCCGGATCACTCCCAAAGACACACAATCTATGCACAAGAGAGTATTCACAATAAATTCGTTGAAATAATAATATCAGCATCAATTTCTCTTGAAAAGTGGGTCAATCAACACAAAACCCAATTCTAAAAATAAGGTTTGAATCCGAAAAAATAATACTTTTAAAACATTACTCAAGACTTTAGGAACTCATTAGGAAAAAAATATTTGAAAAATGGACTTGAAAATCAGTTCATAACTCACTTTTACTTCAAAACTCAAGTTCATGAAGAACTCCCAATTTATCAACCCAAAATCTTGATTTAAACTCATAAATTCAATAATAATAATAATGGATAATTGAAGATTTAGAGTTAAGAAATGTTACCCAACAATTTTATCTTGAAAAAACCACTTCAAATCACCTCTACCGAGTTCTTAAAGCTCCAAAAATGAAAATGGAAAAGAAATCCCGAAATTTGGGTTTAACACTGCAGGGACCTCCTCGCGAACGCGGACCCATACCTACAAACACAGGTTTTTAATGATTGGACCTCCGCGAATGCGACAGGTCTCCCGCAAACGTGGTAGGTCTCCCGCGAACGTGATCGAGACTCCGCAAAGTTAGGTTCTCACCCCCTGCCCTTCACAAACGCACTGAAAGCTCCGCGAACGCAAAGGGGTGCACCAGAACACAGAAAAACTAGCCAGTTCAAAATCATCTAAAGGACTCTCGGAATTTGTTTGGAACCCTATAAACATAAACTACATATGCAAATCGATTACACTCGACGTTCAACTCAATAGAATCGTCAAAACATGAATCTGAGGTCTCCTTGACCTGACATCCGTGAAAACCACAAGAAACTATCTCAACACCTAAAAAGGCTAAAACAAACTTGGGACCTCTCAAAAATCAATCAAGACCTCACCTAGGCCTAAAATCATCCCTGAATCCAACAGAACTCTCAAAATTCCGATTCTAGCATCCAAACCCCGAATATTGACCAAAGTCAACCCAAAGGCTAATTCCACAATTTCATAACTTAGGACCTCAAATCCTCAAAAAGACTCAGAAACTGAAACCGACGACTCTCACGTATCAGATTTCACATTTCGGGACTAATGGAATCGACGAAATCCCATTTCGATGCTCAAAACTCCAAACGACACCAAAAGCTACTTTATTAACAACTTAACCTTTCAAACTCAAAACTTACCAAAAATCTCAACTTGTAACTCAAATTTCAAAACCAATTTTTCAAACTCAATAAAAATATGACTCGGGGCCGATATCACTCTATTTGATCTTATTAAGAATGATTTGATCTTTATTGCATGTTTTCAACAAATTTCATATGAACCCATGCTATATGAATACTTCATGATCATGAACTAAATAAAGTTTTTAGTTATGCATGTATGAAGAATTATGAGACTATGATTCTATGGTGCTTTCGAATAAAGTATCTCATGTTTTTATGAAATTAGGTTACTTTTGATTGAAGTATTCTCACTATGAAAGATTATCATAATATTAATGCTTTTGATTAAGGATCTCTTATGCATTGATTACGTTATGAAATTCGTGAATCGTGATATTTTAAAAGGAACTCTTCTTCTGCGTTGATATGAATATGCGATTGACTCAATATTACTAGATTATTACCTTTACCAAAATATATAACTATTAATTGATATGATTTTATATGATTTTCATTGGGAGTTTGCTTAGCACCGAGTTGGACTAGTGGGGATTACTCAAATCCCAGAACTATGTGCCCCCATAGGATTTTTCATAATAGACATTAGCTAGTGGATCCACTTAAACTTAAAAACATGGTCCGTACCTTGACAAGTAGGACACTCTCTTCTCAGTGTGGGAGCAGTACACAGAACTCCATGTTATAACTCACATGATTTATGTCGGTTAATGGTAAATCTCCCACAAAAGAACATGCTTTCCTCAATTAGCTTATGTTGATACATATTTCATGACTTCTACCTAGATATGATATTTAGCCTATTGCATTGGCCTTGTTATGATTTATGAAATAAGCTTATCCGATTGATATGTTTTACTTGGTCATGTATTATCATGTTTCAAACTTATTACGTATCATATAATTACTTATGCATCTTCTCTCATACCCGGTACGTATCATATATTGATGCATACAGTCTCTTGTGCCTATATTATTTTCATAATGTAGGTTCTGACGTTCCTCTAGCCATCAATGGCTAGTTGGATTGATCAATTGTATTTAAAAATTTGGTGAGTCCCCGAAACATATATGTCTTGGGGACCATACCATATATGTCTTTATCACTTTATGTCATTTCAGTTTCAAATTTTTTCGTGAGCTAGGGCCTATCCTAGCCACATATATTAGTAGAGGCTTATGTCAGACATAATATTGTTTCGGCTTTAGGAAGTCTTATACTCTAATTTGGTATCATTTAAGATTGTTGATTGAGACTTATATTCCGCTTCATGCTTTATTTCCGTTTGGTTGTTATCATAGTGTTATTCTTATGTTAAGTGGATTGTTTTGGGTCTCTCAGGAATCTATTCGCCTTGTCATGTCTAGGGGTAGATTTAATAAGAATTAAGAACTGAATCATGATTTGCATTTTAGACCATTTTAACCCTATTTTTTTAAGCTGATCAATATTGCATACCTAGAGATCAATGGTTGCAACTTGTAGAATCGTTTGATTATGTTAGAGGTCGTTTGGTAAAATTTATAAAAATAATGCAAAATAGAGTGTATTATTAATTCTTACATTAGTAATATTTGTATTAGTTATGCTTGTATTAATTATACATATATTATTTGATTTGGTGTAATAAAAACAACATGCATTGCATAAAAAAGATTTGTTTACAAAAATATTCTTTACAATTATGATGGAAAAGATGTGGAGATGTAAAAAGGGTTTTGAAGAATAATCGAGACTTTAATCATGTTAATGCATGCATTACTAATACTTAGAAATTCATGGTATTAGTAATATATTCCTTAATACACAATAGAATGTATAACTAATGTTAATTATACATGAACATAAAAAAGTGTATCAAATAAAGTATTACTAATACACATAGATAATGCATGCATTAATTTTGCTAATATACTCTACCAATAACAACAACAACATACCCCGTAAAATTCAATAAATGAGTCTGAAGCAGAGGCGGAGCCAGCCTTCTATTAGGGGGTTCATCCGAACCCCCCTTCGGCGGAAAATATTACTCCCTCTGTCCCAATTTATGTGACACTTTTCATTTTTCGAGAGTCAAACAGTTAAAGTTTGATCGGAAATTTGTGCATGAAATCTTCAATTTTTTAAATGAAATTTATATATTTGTAAACTACGTAAAAAGTACTACAACAATTGATAATTCAAAATGTTTAAAAGATTTATGAAAAATTTACGGTCAAAATTAGATTTGTTTGAATCTTGAAATCTAAAAAGTGCCACATAAAATGGACGGAAGGAGTACTATTTATACATGGTTAAAATTATTTTTTTATATATATATAGTAAATATTGAACCCCTTTGGTGAGTTCGTTTATTTAGTTCTTCAAATTTTGAACCCCTTGTTAAAAGTCCTGGCTCCGCCATTAATATGAAGAGGATAAAGTGTATACAGATTTTTCAATAATACATTCTTCCAAACGACCATGTTTCTTCCAATCACATGTTATGTCCTGATAATCAGCCACTATTGCATCCCCACGTGGAGACTTGACAGTCATCAACTGGATGAACCTTTGGCAAATATCATCACAGCATTGACTCACTTACAAATCGCACAAAACTTAATTTCTCAACTCTTGAGCTTCCACTTGAAGTGCAAAACAAAAAATGTCAGTAGCTATTCTACAGCAAAGTTTCTTAATTAGTCCTCTTTCTTCAACATACAAACCCAGAAAATACATCACTTTCTTCCCTGTACATAGCACTAAAATCTTGTGCAAGTACAGCCCAGATGACCCACAAGACTCTTTGAGGTAAAATTTGAATATAATGGGGAAAAAGTTTCATTCTTTATCTCTCATTTTCTGGGTTCTTGATGGAGTTCTCGTTTTTTTTTTCCAGGAAAAGTGAAAATAAATTTGAAAAGTTAGCGTTAGTTGCAGTGGCAGCTGGGTTTTTGACACTGGGCTCAGTGGATCCAGCATCAGCTGCTAAGACTGGTGGTAGAATTGGTGGTCAGGCTTTTCGACCGTCAGCTCCTCGCTCTTCCTCACCAAGGATCAATAATTCAAGGTTAATTCCACACTTTTTTGAGCAAAAGATGTATTTGTTTATGTTGAAGATATGATTAAGTAAATAAAAGTGTATCCTGACTAACAATTTACTAGGCTGTTAGATGAGATGGTCACAAAATTAAATATGGTCCTTAGAGATCCTAGGTTCAAGTCTCACCTCCACGTAGGGGCGGAGCCAGGTAGCGGTCAAGGGGTTCATCCTAACCCCCTTCGGCTAAGAATTATACTATTTATACATGTTTATATTGTAGATGTTGAACTCCTTTTGTTTTTTTTCCTGTGTTTAGCCCCTTGCCTCCACCGATTACCAAATAAATTTCCACGTCTTGTCCTAAGAAAGATAATCATGCCCAACACCTAATGGGAATTTGTTGAAAACATACTTAAGTAAATCAAAAATATTCACTATACTAGATGATGCTTTTAAATGATATTGTCATATTTAATAATCAACAGCCTTGAAACATGTAAATTTACTGTTTATGTAGAAATAACTTAAGAGTTTTTAATGCTTTACTTCGTTTCGAATGGAGGTCCTACTTTGTTCATCGAGGATTGATTTGACTGATTGTTGAAGATTGATCAAAGTTGTATTGGTTATAAAAGTTTATAGAACTGTTTACAAGCTGCAAATATATAAGCCCATTTGAAAATGATGAATAGTTTGTTATTGAATCTTATTATTGCAAAGGAGAGTAATTTGATTGTCTCAGACATACAATATGTGATCAGAATTTTGAACTTTGTAGTAAGGGAACATGTTAATTTAGTAGTAGTAGTAGTAGTAGTAGTAGTTACAAGTATAGTACTCTCGACGCCAAAAGGTACAACACCAATAGTTGTATTTGCCTTGGCTTTCTGTTGAATGATTGTATCTAGATATGGTGAATGCTTCTAGTTTTGCTGAAATTTGGACGTGGAGAGAAGGTTTCAATGTTTCGTACATGTAAAGATGTTTGTATAGTTTGAATAGAAATGATAGCTTGCCAGGGTAAAAGAAAACGGCAGTGTAAATCTGTTACAACTAGAATGTTTCCCATATAGCAAGGACAAACAGTGACTGGAAAATGATGCTAGAGATTTCAGTCACTGGGGGCGAGACAATTTTAAGGCAGCAAATTTTGCTTTGAGCCACTGGAAGGAACATAGGTATTGCAAAAGTATGTTTTGAGCTGAATTTCTAACTTTTTAATGCTATTATTTGAGACCTTAGCAAGCTATTCATTTTATATGGGGAAATATTTTTGGATATTACCTTGCTGAACTTGAAAATTAACTGGAGTTCGCCGTATTAGAAGTCACCTTGGATGGATAATGAAAGCACTATAATCTTCCTTCTCTTTATGCTTGTTCTAAATTAGCTAATCTCATATTTATGCCTTCATTTTAATGTTCAGATTCTTGTCTTATATATTTATTTACTCACTATACCTTTTAGCACTTTAGCTCCTGTTATTTTGTGAGTACCTAATTAAACTAGGAGGAGCAGAACAAGGTATATCTTATATTCCTAAAACAAAATCTCCAGATAGAGCCTATATTATTTGGATTCATAGCCATAAGGATAACTATGTGTTTTATATTACTATGGAACGATCAGGTTCTAGTGGAAACAATTCCATCATCTTAAGGTTATGATTTCCTCTCAGGCATTTCAAGTTCCTTGCCTCCTATAGATAATTAACTTATCAAATGCAGTAAGCTCTCATGAACGTAGCATGGTTGGGGAAGTAATTGAAATAGGCACTGTTAGTAATTGGTCGCACATACATTACTTCAGTATATAGTGCAAGCAATACTAAAGCAAATATTCATGTTGAACCTAAAACCTTCGTTCTACACGACAAGACATGGTTAAATTTCCCATTGAATGTGATTCATATGTTCTTTCTATTGGCTACGAAACTACTTTGCAAGAATCTTTATGGCCATAATTTTGTTCTTATTATCGAAATAGGACAGTACTTTATAGGGTAGGAGAAGGTATCTCAAATCTTTCCATTGGAGAACCAAACCAGGACTAGGTTAGGGGCCTTGAAAAAGAGAATTACCTAATATCTTCCCCTTGTTGAAGAAGGGTAATGGATAAGGTTCAGGAGTTTACCGGAGCCGGAGTTCCAATTAGCAATAAGAGAAAAAGAAAAAAAGAGGTAAAATAAGCCTTAAAAGGCCAACCCCCGGGCAGAGTTGGGCCAAGACTAACTGCTAGTTTAAAGTGGTGACAACATCAACATTCTAGACAGGTCAAAAAGTTAATATATTAATGGAATATAGTCAAATATGGAGACACCAGTATTATATATGGATTCACGACTCATGTGCATGTAGAGGCGGACCTGATCTGGAAGTGGCGGGGACACCATTATCTTTAACTTTGATGTGGCAATTACTAGAAGCGTATCAGTGCTTCGCCACCAACAAGGAGTAAAGCTTTTTGTATGAAAACCACCCAATTTTCAACAGATATTAGATCTATACCCATAATTTTGTTTTAAGAAAACAATGAGTTAAACGCTAAGAACTTAAAAGATCGAACCTATCAAGCGGTAACATTTGTTATTAAGCTCAATTCAATATTAATCCTAGTTCCTACTAATTGGTGGAAAACAGAAATCATGAAAATATCAAACTCAAATATGTTTGAATAAGTAGAATCTACTTAATCTTTAGAAAGAGGTAAAGGAGGCCTTAACAGTTAACAGAGTCAGACAGGGAGGTTGAGTCTCACCGGACACCGACTGCTTTCCGTAGTTACTTGATTAGAAAATGGGGGGGGGGGGGGGGGNNNNGGGGGGGTGTGTTGACTGCAAAAAGATAAATTAAAAAAAAACTAGCTACTGAAGATCACTTTTCATTAACCTTCAAAATCCAAATAGTATCCTGTATTTGTGGGTTCTCATAAGAACTACAAAGATGAGTTCGTGCTCTTGTTATTTGTGATACAATGTACCCTATAAAAGGAATCAAATTGTAGGAATCTGATAGTCTCCATTTCCAATCTTAACAGAACTAGAAATATTTCTCTAGTGTGTTTCACTGACACTAGTCAGCTATCAAACTCATGCTTTACAACTAGCGGTTACGCCTTGTATTGTATTTACTTGGCCATTCCTGAAGTTTCACCCTTCCAAGTGGTAGTGCTCATTAGTGACCCTTTCTAGTTTAAGTTTGACTGAAGGACAACAACATTTAGATAATTTCCAAGCAGCCTTGCTGACTAACCAAGTGAAACACCAAAACTTATAGGGGGTATTGCTTTGCTAAATCTGTTTCCAAGGCCACTTAAGTGTGTTGTTCTGTGTATTATACTATAGAGTGTAACACGACTTTACTGTAAAGATTCCATCCGTTTTTCCCTTCTAACATAGGATGTCCTTCTTATCTAAGCATGTATGGTAGGCTCCTAATTGTTGAATCAAACTGCAGGTTCTTTCCAATTCTCAATCATTGCAGTTTCTTCTTATAATTATGTGCTAGCTGTAACTTGAGTAGTAATATGATACAGAGGCTTCCTCGTTGGCGGCCAAAGTAAAAAGAATGGGATGACTCCATTTGAGAGGTGTGTGGCCCAGCCAAGAGTCATGCCAAAAGCTAATCTTCCTTCCATCTCCCAGCTTGAAATATGATTTGCCTATAGTCATCCCAAAAAGTCCTGATGCTTTTCCATATAGAGAATCTGTAGGGAAGCAAAGCAACTTTGTTATTCCATTAATCGTGCTTGCCATCTTTGCTTTCAATGACATTTCTCCACAATGTACCATTTCAAATCCCTAACCCCAAGGCCTCCATATCTTTTCCCCTTCAACACTGTATCTAAATTAACAAGAATGAAAGATTTCTTGTCTCTAATTCCTTGTATTGGAAGTGTCTTTGAATGTTGTCAATAATCTTTGAAATAGAAGCAGGTATAGGGAATAACATAGTGTTAAGTACAAGTGTAGCACGCTGTTTATGAGGACTAATATTCCACCAATGGAGAGATGCTGCCTTTTCCTTTTAGACAACTTCCTTTCACATTATTCAAAAATACCATCCCACATGGAAATTGATGTGTATTTATGCACGAAAGGTAGTCCCAAATAAGTAGAAGATAGCATCCCAATAGTGCACCCAAGAATACCTGCTAACAGTTGAAGATTGTGAACCTCATTTACTGGAAAGAGCTGGCTATGCATATTTATGTGGAGTCCAGTGACCGCCCCGAAAAGTAACAGAATAAGTCCTAAAGATAATGCATCTATTCTTCTTCAGCTTTACTTAAAAGCAGTGATCCTTCTGCATAAAGGATATGAGAACTTGCAAGTCCATCTTGACCCTTTAAGCCTGTTGAATGGCCCCTAATCCAGCTTTGTTCTATTGCACAGTGAAGCATGATGCTTCTAGTTTCCTTTTTCCTTATTACTGAAATCATAATTATAGTACCAAAAGCTCTGAAGTTCTCCAATAGTTGATTTGTCATTGAGAAAGTTCCTCATGTAGTTTTTGTTATTGTAGAACAGCTTTAACTGCACACTGCAGTAGTCGAACACTACTGTCTTAATTTCACCCTTCCTCTTTCCTCTAAGTTCGGTAGAATGAAAAGTTTTCTTGTAGTCATCTTTGTATCGGTGTGTATGAAAGCCGGTAAGTGGATGTGGACAGCTTTCTGAATTGTGGTTGTATTTGATAGATTCATGTATCTGTTCAGCCTCTTGTTCCTTTCATGTATTTATATATTTCTATTTCTTGTGTGGCTCCAAAATTGAGGGAGTTAACTGAAACCCCAATATACTTATGTAACACATAGCCAAATGATGTGAACAAAATCTTGCAGACGGAGACGTAATTTTGTTGAGTATGCTTAGAGTTGTAGTGCCATAATAAAATACTGAATTATGATACTTCCTCCAGTTTAAAGACCACTTGGTTCAGCTTGTTTTTCTACTTACATGTATTTGATGTCCTGATGGATGCTTAAATAAACTAATTTAGATGATGACATTGTTTTTGCAGAACAAATATATATGTCAATCCACCAGTTGCTCCTCCTCTAGTTGGTGGATATGGATATGGCTATGGTATTCCATTCTATGGTGGATGGGGATGGTCACCTTTCTCGTTCTTCGCACCAGGGCCTGGTGTTGCCGTTGGCATTGGGGGTGGATTCGATACACTGGTGCTCTTCTTGGTTCTTGGTGCTGTTGCTTCTTTTCTTAGGAGGGTGCTTGGGAAATCAAGAGATGAAGATGAGTACTAGTACATGTTCATCCCAATATAGTTTTGTACAAGTGACTGGCAGTGTCATCTAGCCATAGAGTATATAATTAACCTTGTATTCGTGCTTACCAAAATTAAAATTATCTATTATTTGAAACTGTCCAAGTGATATTGGAACTCTACTTATTTTACCATATGTTTATATGGTACATGAAAAAATGGAGTTGGAGATTTAAAATGAAACAAGACTGAGTTGAAGTGTCAAAATGAAATTTTAAGACAAGTTAAAGGAGTTGTATATGCGTTACGCTTAATATTTAGTAAAAATTATGCAAATCACATAGTATAAGAAAGATTACTTCCTATCCCCTACTCTTTCATAAATTACCAAAAATTCCCTATTTTAGTGTCTTTCGGATACATAATATTGCAGGCGAATACTTTAATTAATAACAGGCGGATACTTAAATTAATAAGTTGTTCTTATCAGTTTAATGCGTTAAATAAGGGATTAAAAATAGAAATTATAATTGACTCCCACTATTAACGCGTACGTTTCTTCCTTCAACCAATTAGTCGTTCATAAACCTCTGACTGAATTAGAAATTTTAAATTTCAAATTGTGAAACTTTCTCCATTTTCTTCGAAATTTCAATAGAAGATTGATTCAAAAAAAATTTGGAACTCAATTTTGTGAATTTTAAATTTCAAATTTCAAATTGTGAAACCTTCTCCCTGTTCTTCGAAAACGCAGTAGAAGTTTGATTCAAAAAATTTTGGAACGCANAAATAAGGGATTAAAAATAGAAATTATAATTGACTCCCACTATTAACGCGTACGTTTCTTCCTTCAACCAATTAGTCGTTCATAAACCTCTAACTGAATTAGAAATTTTAAATTTCAAATTGTGAAACTTTCTCCATGTTCTTCGAAATTTCAATAGAAGTTTGATTCAAAAAAAATTTGGAACTCAATTTTGTGAATTTTAAATTTCAAATTTCAAATTGTGAAACCTTCTCCCTGTTCTTCGAAAACGCAGTAGAAGTTTGATTCAAAAAATTTTGGAACGCAATTTTGTGAAGTTTTGTAATGAATATTTCGATCTTGTTAATATATTCTGGATTATGGAAAAGTGATGTTAGATACGAGCGATACATAAGTGATGTGATAGTGGTATCTGAAAATATTTCGTTCATTAATCTTATTTCAACAATTGCAGCTGAATTGGATATCGATGAATTGAAAAAAAACATCGAGATCAGATACGTTATTGAAGGTAATTCGTCTCCATTGTGTATTCGGAATGATATGGGGTGAAATTGTACATAGAAATTAAGAAACATGAGGTGAGATTTAGTATGTATCCTCTATGCATTGATACGTCGAAAAAAAGTGATGAAGAGATACAAAACTTCGATGCAACAACAGGTGCAATCATGTGTGTTGAGGGTGGAAAGATTCTTGATACTTACTTTTTAGAAGTACTTTTATGCTTCATGTCTAATAATTCTCAAATTTGATACTTAATTAAGTACTTTTAGGTTACTATTTTGTGAAGCAATAAATGAAAAAATGTTATGTTTTGAATTCTGGCAACATTTTTTGATTGTTAATTTCTGATAGAGTTAGTTTGGTATACACTGATGTGTTTCTCATACTTAATTGTTTGTAAATTTTGTATGGGATAGAATAATAGTATCAATAGTTGTGATGTGTGCCAAAGTTAAAAGAGACAACATATAAAAAAGGTATCAATTGAATCAATTATATATCATATACAAAATATCTTCTTCTAAATTTTGTATCTACTAATAATAGAGTATCGAAAGTTGTATTTTTTTTACCAATATTATATATCATATACATACAATTTTAATATTTGTGGATGCAATTGTATTTCATGTACATAATAATTTTCTGAAAATTTGATATCAGCTTAAAAAAAGTTAGAGTAATTGTAGAACTAATTTTGTGTATCTGATACTTAATATCTTTGTAACGATGTGTGCCAAAGTTAAAGAGACAACATGTCAAAAAGGTATAATTTGAATCAATGATATATCATATACATAAGATCATCTTCTAAATTTTGTATCTACTAATAATAGAGTATCGAAAGTTGTATTTTTCACCAATATTATATATCATATACTAGGGTGTTCACGAGTTGGTTTTGATCGGTTATTGGTCAAAACCAAAACCAAACCAACTTAATCGGTTTTAAAATTATCAAAACCAAACCAAACCAAACCAAATATAATATACATTTATCGGTTTGGTTGTTTTCGATTTTGGTTTGGTTTGGTTCGGTTATTCGGTTATTAACCATACATAAAAATAAAAGAAACAATTCATTCAAAACGTGAAAAAAGTGACAACAATCCATTCAAACGAAAAAATAGTTAGAATGGCTGGCATTACAGAACTTTGGATCATTGAATTTACTGAATAAAACTTCAAAATTCACTATTTTGGCATAGAAAGAAGAGACAATGACATTTTCAGTACCACAATGAATTTTCATAGACACTCATATACATGAAACCAATAAGAAAAATGTTCTCACCTTGGACATTTTTTCTTTCATAAGTAAATTATAAATAAATTTTGATGAAACATATATAAAATCTTTAAAATTGTTTATGAATATAATATATTATGTATGTATAATAATAAAATTTATGTATATAACTTGTTGGTTCGGTTCGGTTATTTCTTCGATTTTTTTCGAACAAAATCATAACCAAACCAATGACTATCGGTTCTTAACAATCTAAAACCAAACCAAACCAAAACCCAAATTAAATCGGTTTGGTTTGATTTTTTGGTTTGGATCGGTTTTTATCCAAACCATGAACACCCCTAATCATATACATACAATTTTGATATTTGTGGATGCAATTGTATTTCATGTACATAATAATTTTTTGAAAATTAATATCAGCTTAAAAAAAGTTAAGAGTTATTTTAGTATCAATTTTGTGTATTTGATACTTAATATCTTTGTAACGATGTGTGCCAAAGTTAAAAGAGACAACATGTAAAAAAGGTATCATTTGAGGCAATGATATATCATATACATAATATCTTCTTCTAAATTTTGTATCTACTAATAATAAAGTATCGGATGCTGTATTTTTTACCAATATTATATATCATATACATACAATTTTGATATTTGTGGACGCAATTGTGTTTCATGTACATAATAATTTTCTGGAAATTTAATATCGGCTTAAAAAAAGTTAGAGTAATTTTGGTATCAATTTCGTGTATTTGAAACTTAATATCTTTGTAACTTTGGCATGAAATAATAAAAGCGTATCAATTTGAGATGTTTAAAGCACCTAAGTATGATATACATAATATTATGTAAATCATAATGATTTAGTATCATCTGTTGTGATTTGTACCAATCTTATAAGATATAATTTGTATCATGTTGTGTGAAGAATAAAATTTTGTTATTTGTGAAAATAATTTTGTATTATATACTTGAAAATTGTATAAAAACACGTAATGTATCTTAAAACAATAGATCATCAACAATTGTCGGTGAATCGATATATAAAAATCTATTCTACATTAACAAGATCATCTTCTGTTGGTGGAGTGTAGTCACTCTTCGGCATTGTAGATCATCATTCTCGCTAACATATTCCGTCTTGTCCTTGTTGAGACCATACTTTCATAACAATGTTGCATATCTTGTGTGAAGATAGTCACTTTGAAAATCATTAGATGGGTGTTGATTTCACTGCTCAGAAATTCAACAAAAACAATAAAAAACATTCCGCAGTCACTATAAAAAAGAAGAAGATACATTATAAAAAAAGATCAAATGTGTAAGTAAAGAAAAAATGATTCAATAGTTACAGGCTGTCACTTTTTTGTTGCATAATATCTTGAACAAATTCCACCTCAAACGAATGTTACTATGTGAATACATAAAATTACAGGAAAAAAAAATACATACTGTTGGTATTGCAGATCTGGATATGGCCGGGGCAACCCTTCTACCACTTTTCTTGGGTGTTTTTGCATGTGCCTCCTTTTTAGCTTTTGACTTCTTACAACTTTGCTTAGTCATTGTTATAGGATCTTCATAATCAAAGATTCAATTAGTGTTGGTTGTGACTATTTGGATAATCCCAATACTAAAAGACGGATGATCCATAAAGCATAAGAAAATATTTAAAAAATGAAAAGAAAAAGTTGAAGATGAAGTGACTACCTATTTCAAACTCTGAAATTGATTGAATGGAGAGAGAATTAGTTTGAAATTCAAAATTGGAATAATGAATCTGTTGAGAATAATGGGGGAGAAAATTTGGAGATGGAATCGTGGGTTGTGGGAAAATCTGAGGAGAGATTGAGGGCGAAAATTAGGGAATGGGAAAGGTCAATTTGGCTTCCAAAAATAAAAGTATCCGGTTAAGTTGAATTGGGGGAAAATAATGGATTTTTGTATTTTAACAAAATAGTAGGGAAATATTGAGAATAGGTAAAGTAATGTTGTGTACTTAAGTAATTTGTCCTAATATTATTTATATATTGTAATATGAGGCCTTAAATATAGAGAAAATTTTAGAATTATACAATTACTTAATTTACATTTTTTGTAAAAATATAGCCCAGAACTTGCATTACAAACTTTTAGCCCATGACACAATTCGTTATACAAAATTATACATTTGATATACAGTAATATACAATTTTCTTTATTTTATTTCTTACAAAAATGATTTGAAACTTGATATTACAGTATCATACAAATGGAAAAGGGCCAAATATACCCATGTATTATTAGAAATAGTTTAATATACCCCTTGTTATATTTTCGGGTTAAATATATCTCGCCAGTTGTACTTTAGTTTCAAATATACCCCTCGCATTATAGATTGATACAAATTTGTCCTTAATTTTAACGAAGTAACACATGTTAAGTTTAGAATAAAATGATCAGTCCTCAATTTTAAACACCCAATTAGTTAGAAACTCACCCATTTAACCCCGATCTCAATTTAGTACAATATCATGTTTCTTCTACTCGAATAGTATAATTTCACGGATAGGACTTGCTATATTTTCAGTTTCAAAGAATGGATGTTATTCTTTGGGTGTCAACTTATCACCATTCACCAATCAATAGATTCATGGAAGAAGTTTACACTAGCAATATTTTAAGGGAAAATTATATAAAATAGCAAACTATTAATTTAAATTAAATGCTATAACCATAGTTTCATTTAATTCTAATCCGTAGCAAACACTTTGTCATTCGCCTCTCTCCCAGATATCTCGCTCGCCACTCTCCCTGATCTTGCTCGCTTCTCTCACTTTATACAAACACAAATGTATAAATTGTGTTTGTGTTTGTATAAAGCGAGAGAAAACTGTATATACAAATACATATATCTTCTTCCTATACACTTATAATTATACATTACAAATCTTTCCCTGCCCAGTTCTCTTTTGCCTTTCTTTCTCGCTTTATCCAAACACAGATTATACAAAATACAATGTATAATTTGTGTTTGTATAAAGCGAGAGAGAGATTTGATATACAAATACAGCTATTTTAACTATATTCAATTGTATATGAATTCAAACTTTATATAGATATACAAACACAAAGAGCATATACATATAGAAACACAATTTTCATAGACACAGACGCTCGATTTATACAAATCGCTGAGATTTATACAAATCAGATGCCTGCAATTTTATACAAATCAAAGTTGTCTGCGATTTTTATACAGATTTGATGCTCCATAGCAAACATAAAAGGTAGAAGTCATCGCTGGCCCCTAAACTTGGCACAATCTTTCACTTAGACACCTTAATTGAAGGAGTTTCACTTTGTATTGTAATTCATTTTTTCCGGGAAGTCATCGGTTTTTATTGTAATTCATTTTTTCCGAGAAAAATTCCGACCTCCAGAGGTTGGAATTTGGTTTTCCCGCTTTATTTTGCATAAAAATCGACTACTTGTAAACACCGACCTCCGGAGGTCAAAAATTACCGACCTCCATTTGAGGTCGAAAATTTTTAGGTCGGTATTCACTGTTTTTTTAGTAGTGTCCGTTTTTCAAGTTCAAACAAGGCCGAGAGCGGTAATGACCAAATTTATCATTCTACGTGTGTTATAGTCCTTGGATATTTGGTGATACCTGATCCCGACGGGTTTTTGGCCAAAAATTTTAGACCTGATTAATGGAGTGAGTTGGTCCCTAGGGTAAACATACATATTTTCAAGTTCAAACGAGGCCCAGAGAGGGAATGACCAAATTAACCATTTTACGTGTGCAATAGTCGATGTATTTTTGGTGACACGTGATCCCGGTGGATTTATGGCCGAAATTATGTGTGAGCGTCCGTTAAGACCTTATTAATGGTATGAGTTAGTTCTGAGAGGCAAACATCCGCATTTTCAAGTTCAAACGAGGCCCAGAGCGGGAATGACCAAATTTAGCATTTTATGTGTGCTATAGTCCATGAATTTTTGGTGATATGTGATCTCGACGGGATTTTGGCCAAAACATTTTGTTGGTGTCCGTTAATACCTTATTAATTGCGTGAGTTGCTCTCGAGGGGCAAATATCTGCATTTTCAAGTTTAAACGAGCCCCATAGCGGAGAGATCAAATTAACCGCTCTATGTGTGCAATAGTCTATGGATTTTTGGTAATACATGATCCTGATGGGTTTTTGACTGAATTTTTTTTTGTGTCCGTTAAGACCTTATTAATGGCGTGAATTAGTCACGAGGGGCAAACTTCTGCATTTTCAAGTTCAAGCGAGGCTCAGAGCGGGAATAACCAAATTTATTATTTTATGTGTGCTATAGTCCATGGATTTTTGGTGATACGTGATCCCCACGGGTTTTTGGCCGAATTTTTTGTGGGCGTCCGTTCAAACCTTGTTAATGGCGTGAGTTGGTCCAGAGGGGCAAACATCTGCATTTTCAAGTTCAAACGAGGCCCAGAGTGGGAATGACCAAATTTATCATTTTACGTGTGCTATAGTCCATAGATTTTTGCTAATACGTGATTCAGATGGGTTTTTCGCCGAAATTTTTTATGGGCGTCCGTTACGACCTTATTCATGGTGTGAATTAGTGCCGAGGGGTAAATGTCTGCATTTTCAAATTTAAACGAGGCCTAGAGTGAGAGTGATCAAATTTACCATTTTACGTGTGCTATAGTCCATTGATTTTTGGTGATACGTGATCCCGATAGATTTTTGGCTGAAATTTTTTGTGGGAGTTTGTTAAGACCTCATTAATGGCGTGAGTTAGTCCTGAGGGGCAAATGTCTGTATTTTCAAGTTCAAACAAGGTCCAAAGCGGGCATGACCAAATTTACCCTTTTGCATATGCTATAGTCCATGAATTTTTGTTGATACATGATCTCGATGAGTTTTTGGCCGAAATATTTTGTAGGCGTCCATTAAGACATGATTTATGGCGTGAGTTGGTATCGAGGGGCAAATGTCCGCATTTTCAAGTTCAAACGTGTAACACCTCGGATTCCAAAAAGGGTATTATTGCAGCTTTTTGAAGGATCTGGTGCTAGTCACGACGAAGCCACCCACGGCCCGTGGATTGACATATGGTCCATAAGTTGCTTCGTGGGTGGCAGTCTAAAGGTTTTCCAAAATGTCAAGTTCCAATACTTTTTCGACGGTATACCAAGATGGTCTGTCGACCTATGTACGAATCGTAGGTAGGTTTCGTAGGTGAGTCCCAGACTTCGAGAAATTTTAAAAGTCAAAATTGAGACCCACGACGGGGTATGTATGACCCGTAGGTGGACCCACGGACCGTACATGGATCCATCGTTGGGGGTCCCAAAGTCATGATCTCTGAACTCCATTGATGACCAACCAATACGGTCCTGGTTTGACCAACGGACCGTAGGTCGTGCCGTCAACGGGAGTCGACAGTTATTTTTATGAGGACTTTTAGGTCTTTTCCTAATTATTCTAGCCTAATACTATGTTGTTTTACCCTCTATTAAGAACCCTATATAAATGCTTTAACCCTCAAAAATCAATCCATTCTCTCAAATTCTCAAAAGAAGAATAAGTCTTCCTTTCCAAATATTTCTCTCTCTAGAAGGTGAAAAAGAAATCTAGGGTTTCAAGATCAAGCCTCCTAATCCTCCATTGCTTTCAAGTTTTTGATATTAAGGTATGATAGTCTTCATCCATGGAGCCCTTCCCTCCATGGAGTTCCTAAATTCTTCAATTTACAAAGTTAGAAATTCCTAATTGAATAAGGGTTTTCTTCCATGTCATGAGTTCCTTTCAATGTTGATTTATTTGATTGTTTTATGAACTATTATGCATGAATTGAGTTGTATTCCATGATTTTAAGATGAATCCCTATGAACCCACGCATACCCCGTATTTTTCAAGCTATGATGATATAATGTGGTTTTGAACTATGAAAGATGAGTTTATGAAATTATGCGTGTTCTTATGAAATTGATGTAAATGTTTTAAGGATGCTTTGAGAGTGAAGTATCAATGTTGTTGTTGTTGTGTTGTGAAAAGAATTCTCATATATACATGAAAACATGATTGTGAAAGGACTTCCTCACATAAAGGATTCTTAGGGTTGAAAGGTTTTCTCAACTAAATTTTGAATCAAGATTTAAGGAGCTATTCTAATGAAACCTAGCTTGAATTGGTTGCTTAATTGTACCTTTCCATGGATGATATATGACTTAGCTTGGATTGGAAATATGACGTGCCCTTCCATGGATAATAAAGACAAGTATGTAATAATGACCATTCAGTGGGATTCTCTTAGCACTGCGAGGATATTGAGATGGAAGCTCTCCCGTTAGTAGAGACCGGGTTTTTAATAGCAATCTCCTTATCCCTTAACTATTTCAAAACTTGTCAAATAGAGAATTCAATTTTCGAATAAAATAATATTGTTTGTTGACATCCCATTTGGTGTCAACACTGTTAATTTGAATTAATGAAGCTACTCGTTTATTCAGAGATTTAGTTTTGTTTCAAATTTTGAAATTATATTTGGCGATTATTTTTAATTAGTGCTTGTTTAATCAAATTGGTCCGCCAAAATAATAATATATTATTGGAAATATAGTGTTTGTTTAATCAAAATCTTTTTATATTTCTTAAATTTCGTATTAAGTCAAATTATATCATATAAATTAGTAATTATATTACCATGATAATTTGTCATATGGTTCACATTGAAACTTTACAAACTTTCTTGAACCAAACAACATATTAAATCAGTCCTACTTCATTAATTTTACTTGCGCACTTCACTTGAACTCGTACTGTTGTCTTCTTTCATCTTTCATAAAGCTTTGTATTCCCTTGAGTGTACAATTGAAAAAAAAAATATGAGCGTAGATTATATAGGTAGAGGTTGTGTCAAGATAGTAAACTTTGATTTGCACATCGACGGGATTCTAGGTTTACACTATTGTCCAAACTAAAAGTTATCATCAACCTCTAAGGAAACCCTTGAAATCCAAGGGAACTAGATTAGGTATCATATCGGTGATCCGAACCAGTATAAAAACATTGTGTCTTCCTTTATATTTTGTATCTTTGACATTCTGTGAAACTAACTTGCAGGAAGAGTCGACTTCTCACAATCTCAAGTCGACTACAATATTCTAATTCCCCTCCCCCCCATCCCCCCCCCCCNNATTAGGTACCATATCGGTGATCCAAACCAGTATAAAAACATTGTGTCTTCTTTTATATTTTGTATCTTTGACATTCTGTGAAACTA
>NC_064290.1:42104597-42200691 GCF_019186545.1 Solanum stenotomum
CCCCCCCCCCCCCCCCCCCCCCCCTCCTTAACTTTCAACTTTCACCCATTTTAGTAATATATTCGGATCAATTATACTTTTAAACAATTATCTCTTAAATTTAAATGATATGTGATTTTCCCACCCTCAGTAATATGGAATGGGGGGAGTATACTCTAGTGGCATTGGACATGTTCAACTTTTATTCTTGAACCAAACAACATATTAAAGTTCTTAACGTCTTTATTAATAGTTAGACGTGCGATTGCAGAATGACATCATACATATCTATCAACATGCCTAATATTGTGGTGGTCCCAAATGGCCTTTATGATTTATAGTTAGTTAATTATTAAATTGCTACATTTTTCTCAAATTACTATGATACTTTTTTATGAGAAATATTTAGTACTATTCTTACGGACTTTCATTTGGAGGTGTTCAAGAAAAATTGACTCCAAGTAGAAGAGAAAAATGACTTGTTTGTATAGTTTGGTTTTGGCTTTGGTATTTAGTTGTAGAAACTGACGAAATTTGATTTGATTTAAGTAAAAAAAATAACCTAATTAAATTGACTATATAAATATCTATTTTTAAAAGTTGTAATTGCACACGTATGATATATATATATTTATTCTTCACACTCTTTAATTCGTATTTAGGTGCTTGAATTTATAGTAATTTATTTTCTTGCATTTATTACTTTTAAGTTTGATTTGTACTTTTTATTTTGATAATTTCAAGAATCTTTTTTATGTTCAAAATAATTTGTCTTCATAACAAGAATAACATAGTGAGTCTAATTCTATAAATGAGATATGGAGAAGGTAGAGTATATGCAACACTTATCTCTACTTTGAGAGATAGAGAGGTTTTCGATAGACACTCGACTAGAAAAAAAAGTAACTAAGAAAAAGAATCGCAATAACATACTAAGTGTAATTTCATAAATGAGATATTGTTATGAATATAACTTAGCTGGAGGATCTATGTGAGAAGATGTCAAATTACATTTGAGACTCTAGAAAGATTCCTATATATATAAGAGGGAAATACTCAATTAGGATTATGCCGTGAACTTGTCTCTCTGGAACCTCCCCCATTCTTCCTTATTATTTCTACTTGTTCCTTTGGTTACTAGTTTGAGAATGATGAACTCTTCTACTAATTGTAATTCCAATTATCCATTTCAATAAAATATGTTGTTCGTACTCCATGCCTCTTTACCCTTCTTCCATGCTTAATGATCAATTCAACACCCTAACTGAATCGTTGAAGGAGCTACAGGCAAACAACAGGTGTATGCTCTCTTCTATTTGTCATGTGCTGCAAGAGGAGATGAGATTGGACTCCACTTTCACTGATACCCCAGATATTTCAGATGATAAAACTATCACCTCTGTGCTAGAGTTAGCTTGCGATACCATGAAATCACATTTGGATTCTCAACTTCTTATTCATGATGTTGGATATATAATACAAAAGACCATTTCTCCCTCTCTTCTGTTTAGTGCTTCTATTGACACTACCGACCTTGAATTTTCGATATAATGCGGAAGAGAGATATTTTTGCAGAATTTCTTGGCCCTCATACATTTACACTTTTGCGATTGGTTTGATACTGGGCACGCTTTTGGCGCTTGCTTTGATAAGGTAAACATTCACTCAATCGAGTTCTGCTTTTTGGTTGTTCGCACTTGTGAGTGGTGACGATACTTCAAATGTAGGTCACTTACCACTGCACACAAGTGGACAAGTATGAATATGCTTACTCTTTTAATCTTGACTCAACTAGACCGTACATTGAATTTGAGAGTGACATTATGAATCACATTGGTCCATATGATTAAATGCTTACAACATCCATTTGATCTCCGCTGTATACGTGACATTTTCCTCTGTGACATGTGTAATGATATTCAAAGTCTTATGCATATTGAATATCCTTGCATAACTGCTAACCATGTTGTTGGGGTTGTTTCTTCCGGTGCATTAGACAAGTATATTGATGCATATGACTTCATCCAGTACTTCTATTTTTGCAACTTCAACTTGTCCTGGCAACCATACACTATAGTTGCTTCCTCCCATGGAGACAATAATTGTATTGTGCTTGGGTTGTTGGAGCAGCTAAATACCATAGGTGACGTGCCTGTTGATTTGTGGTATAAATCTGATGTCGCAATCATTCGAACAACAGGTGTTTTGCAAAGTGGCAATTGGCTTGGGCTTATACTCTTCTCTGCTGACCAAGTATTGCAGCAAGAACAGTATTTGGACGTTTGGGGAACCCCGAATGGTCTTGCAGCAATGATATAAATCAGAGAGCTGGTGTAATATTTGTCTATGATGTTCTAAATGATGATCCCCAATCTGAGAAATGGTACATCAGTGTCTTTGGACCGGCTCCACCTACTCGTCTTAACCACCTTCAGTTGTCTAATGGTCACTCAATTGTTGAATGGGTTGATGACTGCTCAGTTGTAATCTTATGGATCATCTTTGCGAGTTGTATTCAACTCTTTTATGTCATTAGGATATTCCGTTACAACCATTTTAAAAATGAGCAGCCACATCTTTTCTGATGCCAAGTTTAGCTTGACACCTGATCGGTTTAAGCAATTTAATCTCAAACTTCAAATTCGCAAGTTTGATCACTGTTGGATCCAAGATGGAATGATGCTTGAGGTGCTCGTAAAAATGGCAGTTTTATTTAAAAATATTACTCCTGAGGTTGAAAGAGCGAAAGATTTTCTTAGTGAACAAAACAAAAAAGCTCCAATACCATCTTTGCGCAAGCAAATGCCCTATGAACAGCAAGTCGACCAGCTTGAAAATTTCCATTTGCCTCTTCGTGATCAAATGTTACTGTTAGAAGGTGCAAACACAATTATTAATGCTTTGGGAACTACAACAGTTGCGAGGGAAGTCACTACCTATTGAGGATATTGACAAAATAATTGTTGCAATCAGTGAGCTGATGGAAATTATGAAAATGCTACACAAAGCATTCTCTTCGCATGTTTGTGCGGCTGCTGATTTTGTCGATAGTGAGTTGCGGGCATCAAATAACAAAAAGGAAGGCACACATAACATATTGAAAATTATGTTGGCTGGATATTGTCCAAAAATTGCTCAATATGTGTTGTATGAATTGCTAGGTAAAGGTAATTCTCCTTGTGCATTTTCACTTTTGCTCAAGTGATACAAGCAAAATATGTAGTCAATGAGGTAGACTCTGCTAGTTCACTACTTAGAGACATGACAAAATTGGGATGTGTACCAAATGCTTTGAGTCACCTCACCATTGTCGTGCTCGATCTTACACCACCACAGTCTGCCAATGCTCTTGTTCACGAGTTTATTTCTGACATCTTGTTCTATAATGTTGGATCTGTTGCTAGTTGGTGTGGCTCCCAATAGCTCAATACAAGATCAAGTGTTTATTGGATGTTTTTGAAATTGGGAAGAGATATATAGTGTTGGTTACATTTTTAGAAAAGTTATCCTTTACTGGAAGTTGGTTTTGTGGGTGCTGGAAGGATTTGGTTCAAGTTGGTTGAGAAAGTGGTTGTCCCTAGGAGTGCTTTTCAGACTACAGAGATCTTACAAGTGCCAGTGCCATCATTTCATAATATTTTAGTGGAATTGGATCCAACAATTCTCGATGCTCCATAAAGTGTTCAATGTCGGTCCTTAAGTTCTGCCATCTTCATCTCTCAAGCAACTCTTTGATGTTAATCTTGTTAGACATGGATGCATCCTCTGGTTTAAAAAGCAAAATGATGGATCGTTGTTGCAAGTTGCTTTGGATAATGAAGTGTTTAAAGAATTCCTATGGGTTGTTAACACTTATAAAGAGGAACATGACAACACTCTTGGTCTCATTACGACTATACTCGAACCTTGAGGACAAGGTTCTTATTGAAGAGGGGAGAATTGTTATGAATATAACTTAGCTGGAGGACCTATGTGAGAAGATGCCAAATTACATTTGGGACCCTAGGAAGATTCCTATATATATAAGAGGGAAATACTCAATTAGGGTTATGTCGTGAACTTGTCTCTTATTTCTTAATTTGTTATGTTAATCTGGAACCTCCCCATTCTTCCTTTTTATTTCTACTTCTTCCTTTGGAAGGATTGGTTACTAGTTTGAGAATGATGAACTCTTCTAATTGTACGTGTAATTCCAATTATTCATTTCAATACAATATGAGTTCATTACAGATATGAAAAAGGTAGAGTATATGCAGCCCTTATCCTACTTTGAGAGATAGAGAGGTTTTCAATAGACACCCGAATTTAAAAGAAAAGCAACTCAGAAAAATAAACGCAAAGCAAATAAGCGATGGCAACAAATTTTTAAAAAATGGCAAAGTATGTTGAAAAGAAACTAAAAATAATTACAATAAATAGTAAGATAATCGAAGTACAAAATAAAAAACAACCAGTAACAAAAACTAAAGGACAAGAGCATACGAGAAAACATACTACTACTACTGTATGAAAGGAGAAGTTAAGGCCACACACATCTATCTATTAACCTTCTACTATAACTTGTGCCCTCCATAGCCTTCTAAGCTGAAGTTATGACTTGTCTTGTTTAATCACCTCTTCTCAATACTTCTTTGACCTACCTCTACCTCTCTTACAACTCAAAAAGTCTAACTTCTCACACCTCCACACAAGGACATCGCTCGTCTCCTCTTCACATTATTTAACTTATCTTTGAGTCCTTTAATTATCATCATTGTAATTAATTATTGTCAAAATGTCTTGATAAACATCACAACTAATAAATCTTTAATATTTTGCACAAAATTAATTTCATTGTAAGAAATTTTATTATGTTTCTAGAAGATAGGTAAAGTGTTTGCTAATGCATACATTTTTTTTAAGAAGCTACATATATAACTCGATAATTAAATTTGTAGTATTTTGCTAGATAAGTCAATTTAATATGTGCTTGAAAGTATTTGATTATACATATTTAAAAATAAATTCCAAAATGAGTTAATTGAACCCCCCCCCCCTCCCTACCCCCTCGAGAAAATACAGAAAGATCAATGCAATAAAAAACCAATTTAATTAATTTGATTTGATTCTAATATTAAAAAAACCAACTTAATTGAGAAAATTGTCTCAAACTGAACCATGAACACTCTCCTAGTTCCAATACCATAGTGTTTGCAACAAATTTTAAAATGGATAAAAAATAAATTACAATCTCAAACATGAATGATTTTGATCTCTGTATATTTCATAATTTGCAAAATATTCGAGATGCCTTTAAGGAAATATAGTATCCTTTATATAGACATGAACTAGGATTTATGGTAGAGTAGCGTGCAAAAATCCTAATTGAAATTGAACACATCTTGTAGAGTCCCAACTTGAATTGAACTTGTCTTGTAGAGTCCGACAAAATTAAATTTTGTCTACACATAGAACTTCATGCAAAGAATTTACGATTTTTCAGTTTTTATTTGTCATTTGATGTTTACCATATTTAAAAAAAGAAGAAGAGGATATTGATAAAAAATGAATAAAAAGAGAGTAATAATTATTATGGGCGTGCATTTTTTAAGTAAATGAAATGTAGGAAAAGTGAAAATTCTGAAAAAAATGAGATCATGTAGCACTTATATATTATATAATATAGTTGGCAGAATTACATGGGCCTTCGGGATTTTAGGATATGTGAAAAGGATATGAAGATAAAATAGAAAAGAGCCTTTAAATTTTTTTAATTTAAAAAATTATTTTTATGGATTATTTCCTATCTACTTGTTCATGATTTCATTCAAAATAACAATTTAGGTTTGATAAAGTTATATATTTGTGCACCTACTTTACTATTAAAAAATAATTGTCTCTTGTCCAGACCAAGGAGTCAATTAGTCAACTTGGTCATGTTATTGTAGGCCAAAAGTGAAATCACAAACTTATTGTGTTAACCCATTAACTGACCAAGAGCCAATTACAACTCCAATTAAGTTTGTATTAGAACCTATGAAATTTATGGAGTCATAATTTCAAATCAAACGTTTGAATATGTAAATTTTTAATTTTTAATTCTCCAAAAATTATGATTTGGAATTCCAAATCGTGATTTCTAAGTTTTTCAAATGTAAAATTTGACCGTAAGTTTATATCTTATAAAAAGGACTCATTGTTTTAAATTTTATTAAAAAATAAAATTGCATGTTCAACATGAAGAGATTACTTGTACCATGTGAAAGGATTATATCAAAGAATAACTAGTTAGTACTATTACGTGGTTTAAAATAAATAAATTGTAAAAACAAACATTTATTTGTAAAAGAAATAAGGAGATATTTGATTTAGCACTACGACACATTAGAATGTTTTAATATCTCATTTATTAACAATGATTTGCTCATTTGGTAAGACTCCGCTTTTTGCTTTATAATCAAATTAAAGGTAATGTTAAATGGCCAAAATATTTAGCCAGAATTTGGCCAAAAATTTAAAAAATCGATAATATCTTTTTTATTTTAAAATAAACTGATCTTTTTTATTTTTTAGTTAAAAGGTATTAAAGTTAAAAGGGTAAAAATATTCAAAAAAAAAATAAAAATAATATAGATAAAATACCATTCTAATCAAATTTTCTAGCAAAAGAATTTTTCCTTAAATTAATCCATCAATAAATTTAAGAAAGAAAAGAAAAAAGTCAGTTTGGAACTTGTGATTGTGGAATATAAAAAGGTGGTTATCATCATTCTGGAATAATCTAAAATAAATAAATAATATCATATAAAACATAATAAATCATATATATATATATATATATATATAAAAGAGAACGTTAGGCCCGCTATGTGGCGCCACCACAAACAAGAATTCCTTTTTAATTTATTTATTTCCAAAACTAGTTTTTCTCTTTCATTAAAAGTTGCGACATTTATGAAAAATTGTGTCCTTTATGAAAAGTTGCAACTTTTATGAAGATTTACGACTTCTATGAAAGGTTGTAACAGTTATGAAAAATTGTGACTTTTATGAAAAATTGCGACTTTAATGAAGAGTTGTGACTTTTATGAAAAGTTGTGACTTTTATGAAAGGTTGTAACATTTCCGAAGGGTTGCAACTTTTTCAAATAGTTGTAACATTTCCGATAAAACACAATAAACATTTGTTCACACTACCCTTTACCGTCTATAAATAGATGAATTTCCTCTCATTTTAAAACAACGAAAATTCTGAACCTCTTCTTCTTCTTCACAATTAAATAGTTGTGTATTTTGCTCCTGTTGAGTGGCTCACTAACACCATTGCTTATGTTATAGATCATGATATGTGTTTTTACAGTTATTAATTTATGCTTATGTTATTAAGAATAAATGATAAGATATAATTTTCATTTTCCTTTACATTATTAATGTTTGTTACTACGTAATCTTGTATGTAAGATAATATAATGTTTTAGTTTTAATGACTAATAGGTTTTAAGTATTATTTAAAAATTCCGTGAAATTAAATTACCGCGCGAAGCACGGATAATTTTACTAGTAATTAAATATAATAATAACCGTGCAAAGGAATGAAATTTAGGATACTGTAAATAGTAGAATAAGTTGAAATCGTAACTTTTAGATTGCTCCATTTGAATAATAATCGTTTCAAAGAATATTTCAAACAAATAATACATATGTAATAATTAATAACCGCTCGAAAGGATGAAATTAGGGTAGTATGAATATTATGATGCTATGATATCATAACTTGTGGATTGCTGAGTCTGAATAACAGTGGTTTTAAATTATTTTTTTCAAACAATACAAATGTAGTAATAATATTTAGGGTGACATTGAAATCTTAAACTTTCGAATTGCTTAGCCTGAATAATAGTTGTTTCAAAGAAATAATAACAACCATGCAAAGTGATGAAATTTAGGAAGGATACTGTGAATATAAAAGATAGAAGAATTGCTTAGCTTGAATAAATTCTGAAGATGTTAAAGGATGAAATGCATCAGATATATGAAATTTCCAAACAGTTGTATTTCTCAATGTTTTAACAACAAACAAGTTAGAAGAGAGTAAAAGAAAATCCAGTGTTGGAGTAAATATTATTTTCATACAACAGTGAATGTGCAAAAAAGCAGAGAGAGAGAGAGAGACGTTATCGTCAACATCAAATGAAGAAGAAGGAAAAACTGTTGTTACAAGGAAATGTCACTTCACCATTAAAAATTTGGAAAAAACATGGACACAATCCCCTCTCAATGGGTGGTGCTTCAAATACATAACGAAGTTAAACAAAATAGATGAGAGGAGGGGGGAAAGATAACAGAAGACGAAAGTTTTCCCCCTTTATCTTAAGACAATTTTTTTTTTTTTATATGTGGTGGTTAAAGGCCAAAAGCTTGTGTGTCTCTTCTTCTCTAATTAATACAGTAATTAACATGATGAGATTTCTTGTGTAGATATGATGGTTATGTTTCTTAAACTGTATAATGCTGCTGGATCGTTTCGATATCCAGACCTTTCAGCTTCACCACTGATTCAACATGACCCTTGAGTGTGTGCAGCTCACGAAGCCTGGCCATCTCTGCTCTCCTCTTTGCTTGTTCAGCAATTTCAGACAGTTCTCGGTAGCTGTTCTTTTCGTTGAACAGGTTTGAGGCTTCTGGTGGTTGAAGTCCATGTAAAGTTCTCTGAGCAAGTGCCCATTGAGCTTCCCTCTCTTCTTTTCCATAGTCTTTCTTGGTGGTGAAAGCAGTCTGTTTTTAGGCCAAGTCATTAGTTAGTTAGTTAGTGTTCCAAGGAAATAATTGAATATAAGTTGATGTGGCGAGTAAAGTTTACCTTGTTGTCAAGCAAGTTATTCCAAGCCTTTCCACTTAAGATGTAGCGGATGGCAAATTTCATTATGTCAAGTGGGAAGTAGGTAACAATGCTGAAAAGCCAGATGACACCAGCCCATCCCCATCCACATCCTTTGACTCTTGCAAAAGTCCAGTCGGCATAGACAGCAATTAAAGTGGCAACCTGCACAATCCATTCATAAGTTTAGTGAACAACATATCTATAATATTAGTCCAAGAAGAAGCAAGTACAACAACTTACCAGTTGGGCGATCAAGAAAGCAATCATTAACAGAGCTCCTGGGCGTTCAACGAAGGACCAGCTTCGTGAACGGGTCACGAAAATCAAAGCCTGGCTGATAATACTCACTTGCAGGTACAAGGCAGACATCATTTCTTCATCACTTCCCCTAATATCCTTCACACCAAATTTGTCCTATAATGGAACAACACCATTAGAAATGATTATACAAAATATTTGGAAGTAAAAGAATCACTCTCTGCATCAAGAAACTTACTGAGAAGAAATTAGTGTCATGCATCGCCCAGAAGAAAAGAACAGTCATCAATGCTTGGTAACCTCCAAGAACAACACCAGTTGCAAAGATTTCATTCAACTTCCAGCTATCAGGCATTGGAGATGGTTTCACTCTATCCTTTGAGATTGTCATAATGGTTCCTGGACCAGAAAAGTGTGTTAGTCTCTTTCAAATGAGGTACAATTTGATTGAATGATTTTGTGATTCGTATAAATGGCATTACCGTCATTTAGGATGGCAATGATCAAAACCATAAATGCAGAGAAGTCGTACTTCCATATCAGAGCAATAAGCATGAAACCAAACTGCAGAGAGGAAAACACGAGCAATTAAACTCAAGCTTCAAATAATATAATGAGATATTTGGCTAATCACATTTAATATCAACTTGGGACATACCACAATACGGATTGTGATGGAAACTGCATATATCTGCCAAAACAAGAGTTGAACGAAATTAATGGGGCTTGATATTTAAAAAAATTAGGGGTCTCAACTGGAATATATTAATCTAAGATTTACTAACTGTGTAATTCTTCATCCTCTGGAAAATAGCTCTACTGGTCAACACAGCACTGATGATAACACTTAGACCTGGCTCAGTGAGCACGATATCAGAAGCACCTCGTGCTGCATCAGTAGCATCTGCAACAGCAATTCCGATATCTGCCTTCTTCAAAGCAGGAGCATCGTTCACACCATCACCAGTCATTCCCACAATGTGCTTTCTCTCCTGCAACTTCTTCACAATCTCATATTTGTGCTCTGTGAAACAAGAAAAGAAAACGGTCATCATCTAGATTAAGGTTTGGTAGTTGTAAATACTTCCAACAAGATAAATTGACACTGACCAGGAAATACTCCAGCAAATCCATCTGCCTTCTCAATCAACTCTTCTACAGGAAGTGAAGCAATAGATGAATCCTTGTCTTGACCAAGTAAAGATGCTGACGGGTACATGTTTGTTCCCATTCCAAGCCTACGGCCAGTCTCCTTGGCAATAGCCAATTGATCCCCAGTGATCATCTTAACATTTACACCAAGGTTGAGAGCTCTACGGATGGTCTCAGCACTATCATGTCTGGGGGGATCAAAGAGGGGTAGCAATCCAACAAATTGCCATGGACCTCCAGCGCTCTCCTTTGATTTCTCTGGCACTTCCTGCAAACAAGTTAAATAACGATGAGACAGCTGTACATGTATTCCAGACCAAAATCTGCAACCTTAAATTCAGTATTACAGACCTGTCTAGCTACAGCCAGTGACCTCAACCCACGCTCAGCATATTTATCAATCATTGCATGAACCTTTCTCCTGACATCTTCCTTACAGTTACATAGGTCCAAAATCTGATGCAAATTGTAATATTAGTAACAAGTTGCAGACATTGTAATATAAAGGAAGCAAATGTAATTGTAACTGAAAACCTAGGTACCTGCTCAGGAGCTCCCTTGCTGGCACGGTGCCAGTTGCCATTGCTGTCAATATATGTTAAAGCAGTTCTCTTGTCCACTGGATTGAAGGGCAAGAAATGCACCTCCCTGATACCAGCTCGTGCCTCTTTTGGATCGGCAAGCATGCCAACCATGCAAGCATCAATTGCATCCTGATTTTCAACTCTAGAGGCCCTTGCGGCAAGGAGGAGCACGTATTCTTTATCTACTCCCTTAACGAACACCTCGACCAAGGTTTTGTCGACACTCAACTTGTTAAGAGTCAAGGTACCTGTCTTGTCACTGCACAGCACATCCATTCCAGCCATTTCTTCAATAGCAGTCATTCTCTTGGTGATGGCACCCTGTTGGGAGAGCCTATGGGATCCAATAGCCATAGTGACTGACAACACAGTAGGCATAGCAATGGGAATACCACCAATAAGGAGCACCAAGAGATTGTCAATTCCATCCCTGTACTTCCTGTGCTGGATTGGATACATGACAATAATCTCAACCAGCATACCAATAGCAATGGAGCAGATACAGAAGTTTCCTATGGCTGTTAGCACTTTCTGGAAATGACCAACATTGTTTGTGCTGTCAACAAGGTGTGCTGCCTTGCCAAAGAAAGTGTGAACTCCAGTGGCAATGACTACAGCTTCAAGTTCACCTTGTTTGCAGGTTGATCCAGAGAAAACTTCATCTCCAGGATTCTTTGTCACGGGAAGAGATTCTCCTGTAAGGGCAGATTGATCAATCTTTAAAGGATCACCTTCAAGAAGACGAGCATCAGCAGGAACAATGTCTCCCAACTTGACACTTATAATATCACCAGGCACCAGGATAGCAGCTTCCTGTTCACTCCAGCGCCCATCTCTAAGAACCTTGGTTTTGGGAGCAAGCCCAGCCATAAGTGCTGCGGCAGCATTTCCAGCATTGTTTTCTTCAATAAAACTGATAGTTGAATTGATCACCAGCAAGCAAACAATACCAACAAAATCTTGCCAATCTGGGGGCTTTCCATCTCCATTAGCCAGTGCAATGGCCATGATAGCTGCAGCCTCCATAACCCATGACAAAGGATTCCACATAAACCCCAGGAACTTCAGTATTTTGCTTTCTTTTTTCTCTTCCAACTTGTTCGGTCCAAAGATTTGAAGCCTGTTGGCTCCTTCGTCCGAAGTCAGACCCTCTCGCGAACATTTCAGTTGTTCAAACACTTCTTCAATGGGGATTTTCTCCTGCAATTTCAACAGCGGAATAGCTAAATTAGCCTAATCATTCATCTTCAAATTGTTTTTACACCACAATTACAAAAACCTAGTCCATATTTTAAGTTCAACCCATATAAAATGAAAAAGGCCAATATGTTACAACTATTACACTGTTTGTGCCAACATTAGCTAGACAACTTCATCTGTAACTTAGTTTTGAAAGTTAAACTGAATGAAGCAGAGTGGGCTAGAACACATTCAAGAGCATTATTGAAATTCGTGTACTTCAAGTGATCAAGTCCTGAACTAGGTCCATTTCATGATGTGATATGACCTAACTTTTTTATGAGTTACTTGAGCCGAGTTCTTTTAAAAACATATTTTCATCTCCACAAGGTAGGAGTAAGGTATGCGTACATTTTACCCTCCCTAGAGCCCATCAGTGTGGGTATGTGTTGTATATGTTACAAAAATAAAAGTGGAAGGTTCTATCTTTATAATATAGGAAATGGGGACATGTCTAAACACTTCCATAAAAACTATACACCATTATCATCATTAATCCTAAGAACACAAAGTCATTACTCAAGTAGGTATTGACAATAATTATTTTTGTGTAGATAGATTCAATGGTTCATATTTATTTTATTTTATAAAATTGTTAAAGTATCCTTTTCTATACCTGTTATTCACATGAATAAACAAAAAAGCATATGGATGTGTGAGTCATTTAAGTTGACTTTCTACTTTATGGGTCCCATACAAAAGTGGAGTTTCCAACCCTCAAACAATGGCCTTGAATTGACAACCAATCACATAAGCACAAAAACGAGGGATAAGGGTCAACTCGCCAATTCACATGGAGCATCTTCGCGTGCGTTTCACGCGCTCACACCGTTGTCTCCGCCTACTCTAAAGGAGGGCATCTTTGAAATTTAGACCAACTTGGGGGTTAATTTAATTTGAATAGTAACTAATTGTGGAATCCAAGAAAAGGTGTGAGCAGTCAATAGTCAGAGCCATTATTTAAGGGAAAAGGTTAGGCAGAAAAAATTGGACAAATGAGTCAGAGCCGTTAATAAGGTTAAAATTCCCAAATCACTATAATCCACACCATACCAAGTGCAGGGTACCACGGAAAAAGTACAATAAAATTCCATCGAATATTAATCACACAGAACCTTTCACTAAAAGACATGATTTAACCTCTATTAATTAGAATATCTAGTGAAATTTCATCAAGTAGAATCTAGAAAAAATAAAATACACAAATCTCATGCTTTCAGTTGAATTGATTTTACATATAAAAAACAAAAACAGATTTTCAAAAGTAATAATAGTTAAAAAAAAAAATTGGAAATCATTTTCAAATGTTGAGAAAAGTGTAGTAAAATTGATTTTGTCCATTTACTTGCAAAAGTGTTCCATTAACAGAGTATGATAATGACTGTTTAGCCTGCTTTGAGGAAAAATGAAGTTGTAGAATCAGATGCTCGAATTGATGATTACGACTTTTTTGGGCATAAAAACCGAATCTGATTTCTCAACTTGTTTGGGTATTACTTCTTGCTTAGTATTCTCCTTGTCCAACCATAGTTATCTACTATTTTATTTTGCACACTTTATTTTACTATATCAAATTTTGAATATAATAAATATAACGTCTAGAAATAGGAAAATGATAATAATTAATGATGAGAATAAATTAGGAACTAAGAGTAAAGTATTGTAGACATTTCAAAATAATATAGTAAAAAACTATTATTGGACGGAGTATAGTTCTTCTGTCTTTATCGTGCTATGACAGATCATCTTAACCAACAAACACGTGAATTTTTTTTATTTTATTTTTTTGAAGGAACGAGACTCTTTTTGTGAACCTAATTAATAAACAAGGAAAAAGGCAAATCAACAATCTTCCCGAATACATTTAAATATTTTGTATTTTTTTTTTTTACTTTTTTCGCTTTTAAGTTTATATAAATTAATTAAAATCTTCCCGAATACATTTAAATATTTTGTATTTTTTCGTTACGTTTTTCGCTTTTAAGTTTATATAAATTAATTAAGCCAAAATCAAATACTTTATTCTCAATATCTAAAATTCAACTATCCATATGTTTAAATTCAGAATAAAAAGCAAAATCATAAAAACTAGCATTTGTGACTTAAAATAAATAATAATATTCGATAATTTACATTATATGAAAAGTTATTACTATATAAATTTTTATTAGAAAAAAAAACTGGTATATACAAACAACATGCAAACAAAGCAGATGATACATATGCTGATGAAATACACAGATCCATAAACACAGGTAGAAGTTAGGAGGGAAAGAGCTAGATACAAAATTAAAATTGATATTTTTTCTATAAATAATAAAATATTGAATTTCCTCGTCTTCTTATTGTACAGTTCATATTTGCTAATTTTGAATCATCGATATGTGAAAGTGTGTCTACACATATGACAAATTATATTCTGTAAATTCATATAGAATACACACAAAAGACATACAGTATATAAACTCAACGGAATACCAAATTCATGAAAAATAACAAAGTAAAAAAGTGAAAAAGTTTAGCAAATTTCAAAACAAGCATGCTATACTTGAAAGCAAAGCATCTCGTTTCTCATACTATTCAATTTGTATTTAAAAAAATCCAAAAAATCAAACTAAAACAGGACTCTAATCACACAAACAAATCAGAGAAAAAACCTCGATTTCAATGGAGAATTGAGATCTCTAGCAATTAACCAGATTGAATCAAATAAAAAATAGGATGAAGTCAGAAGAGAGTCTCACCAGATCAACAGTTTCATTTTTGATCTCTTCGAGGCTTATAGCTTTCGCCATCTCGGTAAAATCAAACGAAAACCAGCAGCAACAAGTCAAAAACTAAGCAGAAAAAAGGTTGATTTCAGTAAGTATAATGAATGATGAGACTCATCGAACAGAGAGATCCCAAAATTGAGAACGGCGGAAGGGAATGAACAGAGGTTTTTTTAGCCCTCTTTGTGATGAGAGAAATTGTGAGGTATAAGATTTTGGGGGATTGCCCTCTTTTTATACTGAGACAGTGTAAGGCACCCCCCTCAGCTATTTCTATTTGCCTTTGCTTTCTCTGACTTTTCATTTTATTTTATTTTATTTATAAAAAAAAAAAAAAAAAAAGGAAAAAGAGTTATGGTTGGATTAAATGAGTATTTTCCTTTTTTTTTAGTAAAGTATTGTGAATTGTCCCAGTCTGGATTAAATTAGGGTTTTCTTTTAAAATTATTGGGCTGACTATGCCTTTTTATTTCATACCAATACCAATACGGGTCTTTCTCGTTTTTAACTTTAACTACAAATACTTTATATTAATTTACAAACTTTAGCCAAATACATTTATTAGTATACTCTGAATGTATACAAGTATAAATGCTTTATTTATAAATAAATAAATTAATTTGTTATTTGCAAGTTAAACTATGTTATAGATTGGAACTAAAATTGAAATGAGAATGTGATAGGTTAATGATCCGAACGACAATATGATTCAAATGAAATGATTTTAAGGAAAATTACATAAATATTATTCAAATTTGACTCAAACTAATATATTTATCCTTATTGGATTCACGGCCCGATGCGACTGTCCTTTGTTCTATTCAAATGACCACTATTTCTTCATTTATCAATATATATATATATATATATATATATATACTTTGATGATATCAAACAGTTATTGAATTGTGTTTTCATCGAAACACTACATGTTCCTTTTTAATGTCATCAGAGTATATATGTACTTTAATGGTATCAACGAGCAATTGAATAGTGTTTTCACTGAAACATTGTGTCTTCCTCTTTGATACCATTAGAGTATGTACTGTAGACAATTAAATTTTGTGGACTCTACAAGAAGCGTTCAATTCGAGTTGGAACTCTACAAGGTGTGTTCAATTCCAATTAGGATTCTTGGAGGCTACTCAACCCTAAATAGATTGAAACCTAAACAATTCTACCACAAATTCATGGAATATTCATAAAGAGATCAAAATCTTGGATATTCCGCAAATTCATGGAATATTCATAAAGAGATTAAATTCAAATCGGCCTAATTTGAGAAATAGCTACTAACGGCCCTCGAGTTATGACGATCAAGTCCAAATCATCATACGCCACTAACGGCCCTCAAATTATAGAAATCAAGTCCAAATCATCCAAGTTCAGAAAATACGTCATTAACGGCCCTCAAATCATGGATAAATCTTATTAGAGAAGAATTAAGGGAGGAATAGAATTATACTCATATTGATTATCAATAAAATATTCATATTTCTTCCGATCTTATTTGTGTGATTTATTTAGTTTCCATACGTTTAATATATATATATATATACTTGACGGTACCATATAGTAAACACGCATATAATATAATATATTTATTTATTTTTCTTCATCTTAAGTATGATAGTTGTGTTAACTGCCCTGAAACGTTGTCCAATTTGGGTAGCTAGTGTGGTGGGCCATATAATAAAATAGTGGACTAAAATACCCCTCCGGATAGTTTACTCAACCTGTCAACTTCCGTTTGCGTTATTTATGGATGACTGACTGTTAGCTCTGTCCAAGAATTGCATCATTTTGGGGCACTTATTTAGCCTCTTATCTTGCTTATATTTATATTATTCTTTTCCTTTTTTTTATTACCAATTACCCCATAAAGATTCTCAATTCGCTATTTTTTTGGGTATATACTAAATAAACTCGTAGATTATCTAGGAGATATAATTTATATTACACCAGTTCAATGTGGTAAACTTGATTGAAAAAATATTGATAGAGAGATTTGATTATTGACTTCTCTTATGGAATATTATTTGTTGCATTAATTTATTCATTTTTATCGATCGTAATATTATAAGTAATATATTTATTCATCTTTGAGGATAATTCAATTTCCTTTTCTGTATAGTAATAGTTGAATTCAAAATCTCATATTATTAGGTTTTGTGTCTTTATCCAAGAAGGGGAGACTGGAGAGTCATATCGATTATAATCAAACTAATGAATTTGTTCACAAAATAAAATTAAATAATTATTTTTTTAATTAAAACATCAACTTTTACTCATCAATTAATTTTGTTTTTTATGTATTTTTTTTTAAATTGTAACACCGCTGTTTTTTAAATTATATTTTCATGTTTGATAACAAATAGCAAATGAAAATATAATAACAAACAAACTACCTCCTTAGTTTTGACTCTCCCATCTCATATATCAAAATTCAAAAGAATCATGCCTTATATGGTAAGTGCACAAAATTTTAATCCTCTCATAAATTGAAAGATTTATTATTTTTAATTTAATAAGAAAAGGCAAAAACATGATAAAATATTTATATTTGATCATATTCTCGTTACCTTCTTGACATTTTTTAAAATCTTTTTGATTTCTTTTTGTTTTTAGTTTTTAGTTTTATTGATTATCTATTATCTTTTTTCTTTTCTTTTTTGTATTATTTTCTATTTTAAAAAATTTATTATGTAATTTTATCCTTCTTTATATTTATATTGATCCTAAAATTATATTTTTACTTCCCTTTACCTATTCATTTGTTCATTTATTTACTTTTGTTTATTCAATTCAATCCCTCCAAAAATAATATCAGTAATTAAGCTAGTTTGGTTTTCTCCTTTTAGTAATTCTTTTTGCATAAATCCAAAAAATAATATATTTAATTAACTTTTCAAAAATATTTTTTATGATTTATGTGCTATTTTTTAGTATATAAAAGTCACATGTCGATAAAGTGTATCAACTAATGTACTTGCTCTTATAATTTTGTACAACTTTTTTGGATCTCCTCTATTTTTAAATATATAGTATTTAATTTCTATCATTCTTTTAAATAAAAAAAAATACACATATATATTACTATATATTTAGAGAGCTCCAAACATGAAAAATTTAACATCCTCTTTGTTCATCCAATAAAAATAATTGTGAAACATTTGTAGAATTCAAGTAGCGCTTATTATTATATAAGTTTAGATTTAAATTGTTCTTTCAATCGAATAGTAATTTTCTTCTATTTAAAGTATTTATGATCTAACTATATATTGTTTTAAATTATGCACATATCACTCTTATTTAACATACAATTTTAAATATTTAACAAAACATATTATAAGCGATGCGATAGATAAATTAATCACATCAACAAAATAATAAATAAGTAATTTTTCTGTTTTGTTACAAAATAAAATTGATTGACTATTATGTTACAAAACAAAACAAGGGAGAGCGATGTACTATTTATTGTAGGGTTAGGTAACAATTCAATTTGACAATTGGCAGTAAAGAACAAATAATAATTACAACACCACTGCTACACATTTTCACTACAAAAACTACCAAGAATTTGACACCTTTTTCAGCACCACCATCCCCTTCCTTCTTCATCATCTTTCCCATGGTTTCCACTCACTAACATTGCAATTAAAGAATTATTTGAAATCTAGATATTTTAAGTTGTTTTTTTTTTTAACTTGGATAAGCTATACACAATTTTTACAGAAGAGTGGAGGTGATTTGAATTTGTTTGGAATAAAATTCAAAGTTGAAATTAATTAATTTATCATCCCTTCGTCCTTAATCAGAAGTATCGGGTTCAAATTTTCCTAAATATAGAGTCACCTTTATTTCATAACACCTTAACACGCCCCCCCCNCCCACCCACACACACACACACACACACTCCAATATGGAACTTTCGGACTTGAATTCAAATTTAATCAAGCTCTAATGCGGATACTGAACACTTGATGGAAATCAAAAATAAAAATTACATCACAAACACATTTTTATATGAATATACAAGAAATAGATGGATATACATGGAAGATATTACTTTTTCTAGATGATGCATATTTTTGTTGGGAGTATACTTAACATTGAGCTTTCTAAGGGATGAAGGTTTACGATCAACGTTTATGGACCTTTAGTATCAATTTTTAAGTCCTAGAACTACGTGTCACCGTAGGATTTTGTCTCAAATAGACATTACCTAGTGGATCCACTTTAGCTCAGTTATAAGGACTCTTAAGATAGCAGGAATTTGACACCCTATTTTTGGTGTGGGGGTAGTACACTGAAGTCCATGTATCACATGGTTCATGTCAATTTTAGTATCTCCCATAATCAATTTTTCAGTTATTGCATGACCTTGTATTTATGTATTTCATATCAGTATATCTCACCTTCATGTTATTTTACTTGGTCATTGCATCAACATGTTTTACAAATTCAGTATGTTCAAATATCATGTTTATTATAAATATTTCTCATACTCAGTACATTCAAAGTACTGAACACATACTTTCTGCCTATATTATTTGATAATATAGGTTCTGACGCTCAATATCTAGTCCATGGTTAGTACAGATCCACTTAATGTTGAAACAATTTTTGGTGAGTCCTCATTATCTGAGAATGACCCCTTTAACTTTGATTTCAGTATTTCACCTTTAGTTTTAGATAATTAAAGTTATCTAGGGGTTTGTCCTAGCAACTTATATTAATAGAGGCTTTTCAAACAATAATTTACATTTCGCCCTTGTGTACTCAGATATTTGTCTCTTTCAGATATTGGCTTATCTCAATATTATGGGCTTTATTAAGACATTTTACATTTAGTTTTCTATAACATCCCAAAAATTTCTAAGTTAAGACTCGAACCATTCTTCATTGTGAGTAAGATTGTACCAAGTGATTCTAAATTTTCTTAGGTGTTAAGATCACTAGAATTCCCTAGCATAAAGTTGAGTTGAAAGCTTTCTTTCCAATTGAGTTTCACTATGATATTTTTCTTGAATCAACTTCAAATGACCATTTCTTTTACCACACAAATAATTAGGTGGCTCATGAGTTATCATATCGAAGGTGTTTGAGTCCCCTCTCCAACACCACAAAGTTTGCTAAATTTCGAGCTCCGAGTAAGAAGTTATGGCCATTTGAGTGAAGCCTCTCCATTTAAGGCATTATATCCATTTTAGAAAAGGGTATTTTGGTCTTTTCTTTTTCCCCACTTGTCTTAGCACGTTTTTACTAACCCAATTAAGGTTTTAATCAGATTCTAAATCACCCACATTCCTAAACACTTGGGATTTTAGAGCGAGGATTCAAGAAGAGAAAAAAGGGCTAAGTTCAAGCGTTCTTCAAGATTTGTGGAATTCGCCAAGAAAAATCTTCTTTCCAGGTATGTGAGGTTTCTCATAGTGATGGACTCATTCGTTTGCACGCCTATCATCTACAATTCATCCATGAAATCGTTTATTAAGATGATTCTTGAGTAGTTCTTGAGTTTAACTTCATTCTTTAATAATGGGAATTTTGAGTTTCTTGAGTTGAAAAACTTGAGTATGAGTTGCGAATCTTGATAGGGTTTATATGAAATTTCGATGAATTCTTGTTGGGCTTGTGAATCAAAAAGAGTTTAGAAGAAATCACTCAATTATAGATGGGTTAGGACCCAAAATTCAGTAGAAAAAATCATCGAATTTTCTGGGTAGAAGCTTGGGGCGGCGCGCAACCATAGCGCCAAAACCTGACTTCAATAGTTCATGCCCTAGCGTGACGTGCCAGCAGTACGCCAAGGCCTGACTTCTAAAGTTCAGGCCCTGGGACGACGCGCTACTTAGTACGCCAGGGTCACCTGGTCCTTTTTCTTTTCGAAGGTGATCCTTTGAATCGCGACTACATTCTCCTCTTTGTATTAGCTCCTAAAAGCTCCATTAATTCTTGAGAGATCCTACATGTCCTAATCACATGTCTTAATTTACATTCTGAATTAAAGTGAGTTTAAGAGAAAGTTCAAGAGCTTTTATCGAGTTGATTTTTAGTTCTTGAGTTACTGATCCTTTTTGAAACTCTATTCCTAATTTTTGAATTGCTACATATTATGCATTGAGGTTCTTCAATTGATTCATTCATGTCTACATTTCAACATGAAACCTATGAGTTGAGTATTCTTGAGATGAGTAGTGCCGCTGAGTTCTGAGTTCTTGAGTCCTTGAGTTCTGAGTATTGAGTTCCTATATCGTTATTGAGATCCTTGAGTTGATTTATTTATGTCTATATTTTAGCATGAATCCTATTTCGAGTTATAAATCTTGAGAATCTTTTAAAGCCAATATTTGCATTTTAAACCGAGTTTTGAGGAAAGTTTAGTAAAGTTTAAGACTTTAAGGGAACTAAGTATTCCCAAATGTTTCATTTTTATATAAAGAAAGAGTATTATTTTGAGAACATAGAAGCTTTGATTTCTAAACGAGTTTATGAGTTCAGAGATATTACAGAGCCATTACCTCATTTAAGAGGATAGTTTGAGAAATTATCTCAAACCAGAGAAAGAATATATTTTATACATTTGAGCATGAGTATATATATTATTGGGAGTAGTTTGGAGCACCGATATGGGGATGCGTTTAGACAACTCAAAATCGTCATAAACCATGCATGCCAACATGGGTAAAATATCATACTTTTTAGATGAATCCTTAGTGCCTTCGTGTAGAGCTTAGTGGATCCACTTAGTTGAGGTGTATAATACCTTGACAAGTTATATGACAGTTCTGGCAGCTTGGGCGAGACACTATATCATCACATAGCTCATAATGATGATTGTCGGTTAGAGAATTTTCCTAATAAGAGTAGTAAAGAGTACTATATTGTGTTTTTATATACATTCTTAAGTTGATATTTTGTCATTTAATAAGCTTTAAACATGTAAATCTTTTGTTACTGCTTTTGTAATGAGTTGAGTTAATGTGAGTACTTTTCCAGTCTTGTCAGTTCAGTTATCTACGTTTTCAGTTCTCCTTGCATACTCGTACATTCAATGTACTGATGTTATTTGACTTGCATCCTTTTATGATGCAGATACAAGTGTTCAGGATTATCAACAGGCGCTTCGTTGAGATCACTTTACACTCTAGTTGGCTTTTGGTGAGCCTTTTTATATTCTGGAGGACTTCACATTTACTTTCAGTTTAGTATCTTTGAGTTGTCGTGGGTCTTGTCTCGATATCCCTCTTTAATAGTAGAGGCTTCATAAATAGTTATAGTTGAGGAGTCTTTTAGTACTTACTTTCTTAAAAGTTGTTTTACAAACTATAAGTATTTATATTGAGTATTTTCCAGACCTTATGAGTTGAGTAATTGAGTTTAACAAATTTAATTCAGTTTTAAGCTTATATATGCTTGAGTTAGTCTTCTGCTTGTAGTCAGTCAGGATGAAGGTTCGCTTGGGGACCAACAATGGTTCTCGAGTGTCGGCCACGTCCAGGATGTAGGCTCGGGTCGTGACACTTTCGCATTTTCATTTCAGTTTCTATTGATTTATGTTAATCTTAGTATCATGCTATGTCATGAGGTTAGATTGGAATCACTTGTGGCTTTAAGCACCATGTCGCGTGTAGGGGATAGTCTTAAGGCATGACAAAAAGACTACCACACTTCTCCCTTTTCCTCTCTCCATCCACCTCTTCTAATCTCTCCATCGGCGTCCTCTCCTCTTCCCTTTCCTCTCTCACCGCATATTTGTTCCGACAAGGGAACCTCCGCAAATCACCTCTCCCTCTTCCTTATTTCCTTTCTTCTCTTCACTTCTTATCTCCTTCGCCCCTCATCCTCTTTTCACCAGCTCCGGCGAGAAAAAACCAAGATCGTCTTGGTTTCCTTGTCTCTCTCCCCCACTGAAGAGAGACAATTTACATTCTTGTTTACTATATTGCGTTTCTTACTATTTTGCATCTGCTTATAAAAAAAATTGCATTTTGCCTACTCAAGTTGCAATGTCTAACCAAATTTTGCATTTGCCTACTGAAATTGCATGACCTGTAAATTTCATTTGAATTGCCTACTTAACTGCATTTGGCCTACTAAAATTGCATTGCATGTCGAAAATTGCATTGTCTACTAATTGCATTTGTACTACTATATTGCATTGCCTACTAAATTATTTTTTACCTACTATATTGCATTGCCTACTGAAATTATATTTGGCCTACTAAATTGCATTTGAATCGCCTACTATATTGTATTTCCTACTGAAAATTACATTTTTGTCTACTATGTTGCATTGCCAACTGAAATTTGTATTGTCTACTAAATTGTATTTGACCTACTATATTGCGTTATCTACTAAGTTGCATTAACTACTGAAATTTGTATTTGGCCTACTATATTGTATTGCCTACTGAAAATTATATTTTTACATACCATATTGCACTTTGCATCTTGTTCTGTATTTCCTTTACTGTTTTAACAGGTTTTGAACAAAAGTTTGAGACGAGATGAATTGTCTGAGATAAAATATTTAGGCAAAGGCTAGTTCATTTAAGATTTTATTTAAATATGTATTATTATATTTATGATTCTCTTTTTATGTGATTTGTAATAACACTGTATTTTAACACTATTCATATAATTAAAATAACTTTGAGAAATCGTCTAAGGAGGGAGGGGGAAGGTATATGTTATTTGAGTTATTATTATCATGTGTTATTTGTTAGAAATCATGCATATAGTATTTGTTTATTTAATCATTTCCATCAAAATTTATGCTATACATCATGCTTAAACTTAACTTTAATTATGATTCAAATATGCCTTGGTAGATATTTGCCTAATTAAACAGAAAATGACCTAATGTTAGTATGTTAATAACCTAATCTAAGTATTGTCCTAATCGTCTATCATCATTATGCATTTAAAATATATCATCTAACTTTAACATTCTAAACACTTATTAGTGTGTGTATATATATATATATATATATATCAAATAATCTGCCTAATTTTTATACATTTATATTTTGTCTTGTTTAAATCAAATCACCAACCTATATTAATAAAAATAATGTTTTAATAATAAATTTTATACTCGAACATGTTCATCATTTAGAAATAATGTGTACAAGTACTATGTAATAATTTCAGTATTTTAACCATGTAGATATATATTCATAGGCCTATTAAATATTTTCAGCATGTTATTGGATTTACTAAAATAAAAGAAAGAAATGATATTTCTTATTGAAAACTCTGAGATACAGAGAAAAGAAGAATCATGGGAGATATTCCAACGATATTTACTTAACGGATTATACTTTCCAGGAGAGTCATACAAAACCCGCTTGTATTACGAGACCATTTTAACGAATACATGTAGTGTTGAATTTCAGCACTTCTTAGGTTATAACACCAGCGAGAACGTTTATAACTTCTTATTTGCCTTTATTCATCAACGTTCTTGAATGATCTTACAAAGATGAATCATGTAATATTATTCAATCCATTTATCCTCCTCAAGCTCCGTTTATTTTACCAAATAATACTGGTATTACATTTACTGCTTTTCATAAATTTATTGATAATGAAGTCGCCGCAGTAAGTATAAATGAAATTAATCGTCTTATTTCTCAAAATAATTATTTGGGTCTATATGTTAAAGTTATTGGTGAACATATTTGTTCTCTAGACAAAAAATTAGATAGCCTGTCTAATATGATTGTTTAAATTGATAATAAGCTAAAATTCGTGAAACAAGTTTCGGAACAGGCTTCTTCGTCAAAACAGCCTGATGTTCATATTCAAAGGCCTCCTGAGATTCAGGATTTTATTCTTAGACCTTTACACGACCTTGAAAATCTTCTTGATAAAAAGTTTTCTCAATTTGGTGCAAGTGCGAAACCGATAAGTCTCGCTGAAAATTTTACAGATGAGATGGAAGCCACTTTTGATTTCAAAACTCAAATGGAAATGGAAGTTAATAAACTTCATGGGTATCCAAAGAAGAATAGTGGTAATACTGCTTATGCTAGAAAACCTAGCATGCAAACATATTATTATCCCATGCCTACTTCTCAAGATGTTTTAATAGAGGAAAGAGATTGGAATCAAACTAACACTTCTTATAGTGGAAGTGAGATTTATGAATGGAATCTCGATGGGCTAACTGATAAGCAGTTGACGATTATGGTTCATAGGATGCTTGTGTATGCTACTATATGCAAAAGTGTTAGTAACACTGACAAGACCATTTGCAAGATGATTATTGTAGGATTTACCGGTCAACTAAGAGGATGGTGGGATAATTATATGCCCTCTGATGCGAGAGCAACAATAATTAATGCTAAGGCAGTAAATGAAGGAGTTGATTATTTAGGCTTTGCCCTTGTTCAAAATAGAGAAGACGCTGTGTATACACTTATTTTGACTATTCTTGAACATTTTAGTGGTAGATTTACCAATCAATATGAAACCATTAGATCTCTACTAAATGGTCTTAGATGTAGACATTTAGGTGAATTTAGATGGTATAAAGACACTTATTTAAGTCGGGTAATGGAACTTTCCAAAAATGGTTTAAAATTCTGGAAAGCCAAATTTATTGATGGCTTACCTTCTTTATTTGCAGAAAGAGTAAAGAAGACTCTTAGAAATCCACAAGGAATTATTCCCTATAATGATTTTACTTATGAAAAGCTTATTGGGGCTTGTACGCAAGAAGGCATAAATTTGTGCAATGAGTTAAAACTCTCAAGACAGCTTAAAATGGATAAGCTTAGAGAAAAGTCTCAATTAGGAGATTTTTGTACTCAATTCGGTTTACCGGATGCTTCAAAAAGCACCAACCGAGAAACTTCTAAATCAGAATCTCATAGATTTCATCATAAGAAAAGAAGATCTGGAAGAAGGACTAGAGAAGAAAGAGATAAGCGTAGGGCTTATCGTAAATCCCATAGATTTACTAGGAATAGGTCAAGGCGAAATCTTGATAAGATTAAGTGTTATAAATGTAGAAAATTTGGGCATATAGCTCCAAATTGTAAGCTAGAAAAGCTTAAGACTTTAAAACTTGATGATGATATTCAAGAGAAGATTTATAGTTTTCTATATACTTTTGGTTCCGAATCAGATTATGATGATTCTGAAGCAAGTTATGCAACAGAGGATGAGCAACCTGAGTCATCTAGTAAGGCTCAACAAGATTCGAATGATGCTTGCAAATGTCATGGTGATAGTTGTCACTGCGAACACGATGAATTCTACAAGCTACAATCTCAGTTCGAAGACATGAATATATTCACTATCGCTGCAGACAATGTGATAGAACTTCTAAAAGAAGTTACCGATAATACTCTTCGTGAAAAGATCATTCAATTGGCTGTTGGTAAAACTAGATCTTCATCTAATATTCCTAATGATAAAAAGGTTAAAGATGAGTTTAATTATTCTGCTCCTTACTCCTTGTCTGAAGTTCATAATAGACTCTCTTCTAAACAAACCATAATTATTCGCGATACCTTTTTTGATGATTTAAAAGGAGAAATTGAACTTTTGAAGGAAGAAATTAAATTTCTTAAACAAAATCATATTATTTGTGATCACCGTCTTACTCAGATTGAGTCTGCTAATAGCAAAGGAAAAAATAAGATTGATGATTCTACTGCTGAAGATAATACTCTTGCCAACACTTTGAATATTGATCCGAAACAAAATATGTTTTTAGGAATGATGCAAATTGTTACAGCTCATAAATGGTATGTTAAATGTACTATATTAATTGATAATACTTTTTCTATAATTAACATTGCTATGATTGATAGTGGCGCTGATGTGAGTTGCATTCAAGAAGGTCTAGTACCTACTAAATATTTTGAAAAAAACAACTCATATGGTTAAATCTGCATTTGGTCATGCTTTAGATATAAAGTATAAATTATCTAATACTCGTATTTGCCAGAATAAAGTTTGTATTCCTCACTTCTTTTTCTTAGTAAACAATCAGTTATACCCTCCTATTATTCTAGGAACTCCTTTTATAAATGCAATTTATCCTTTTACTAATATAAATGCTAAAGGATTTTCTGCTACTTATAAAAATCAAGATATTAGTTATACTTTTATCACCGAGCCTATTTCTAGAGATATTAATGCTCTAATTGAAATGAAACAAAAACATGTTGATTATTTACAACTTGAGATATTTAGTATGAATATATTCGATACTTTAAAATCTGCTAAAGTACAGGAAAACATTAAACTCATTTTTGAAAAAATGGCCATTGATATTTGTGCTGATCATCCTAGTGCCTTTTGGAATCGGAAAAAGCATATTGTAACTCTTCCATATGAATATGATTTCTCTGAGGAAAATATTCCTACCAAATCACGTCCTTGTCAGATGAATACTGAATTGGCTGAATTTTGCAAAAAGGAAATTGATAAAGCCTTCCAAATCACCATGGTCGTGTACTGCTTTTTATGTTAATAACGCCGCAGAAAAAGAACGAGGTGTTCCCATGTTAGTTATAAATTATAAACCTTTAAATAAATCTTTAAAATGGATTAGGTATCCTATTCCAAACAAAAGGGATTTATTATCAAGATTATATGATGCTAATATCTTTTCAAAATTTGATTCAAAATCTGGATATTGGCAAATCCAAATATTTAAAGATCATTCTTATAAAACGACATTTAATGTTCCGTTTGGACAATACGAATGGAATGTAATGCCCTTTGGTTTAAAAAATGCTCCCTCCAAATTTCAAAAGATTATGAATGGTATTTTTAATCCTTATTTGGATTTCATCATAGTTTATATTGATGATATTTTGGTATACTCAAAGACTCTTGAAATGCATATTAAGCATCTAGACATTTTTAAGAAAATAGTTATTCAAAATGGTTTGGTCATATCTAAACCTAAAATGAGTCTTTTTCAAATAGAAGTTAGATTTTTGGGTCATTTGATTTGTCAAGGAAAAATGACTCCTATTCAGCGATCTATTGAATTCGCATGAAAATTCCCTGATATTATTACAGATAGGACGCAATTGCAGCGATTTCTGGGAAGTTTAAATTACATTTCCCCCTTCTACAAAAATTTGTCTCGAGATTTAGCTCTGTTATACGACAGGCTAAAAAAAGATCATAACAAGCCTTGGATTAATAGTCTCACAGATCTTGTAAAGACTATTAAAGAAAGAGTTCAATCTTTGCCTTGTTTAACCCTTGCTAATCCTGCTTGGCCAAAGATCGTTGAGACAGATGTGTCCAATATGGGTTATGGTGGAATATTAAAACAGATTAACCCGTATGATAAAAATGAATACCTTATTCGATTTCATTCAGGAAAATGGAGCGATGCTCAAAAAAAATATGCAACGGTAGCTCATGAAATGTTAACTATCGTTAAATGTGTTTTAAAATTTCAGGATGATCTTTACAATCAGAAATTTGTGATAAAAACATATGCTCAATCATTCAAATATATGTTTGATAAAGATTTTAAACATGATGCATCAAAATTAATATTTGCTAGGTGGCAGGCACAATTAGCCCCTTTTGATTTCGAAATTCATTATAAAAAGGGAAGTGATAATTCCCTCCAAGACTTCTTATCTAGATAATATCTTTCTTCTTAAAAAATGGGTTTTCTTGACTTCTTTACTGATATTACTTTGGTTACAATTTTGAAGGCAGTTCCTCTTAATAGAGATTTACAGGAACGTATTTTATGGAGAATTATAGACAGAATGGTGATGGATATCGTTGCTAATTACATGATTGTACAAGAACTTTATGAAAGATTTTATTGTTCTGAAGTTTATGACCTTTTAGATGATTAAAACTACATGTTATGTTTGCAGGATGGATCCTCCTTGGGTAACCAAGGCTAGAGGAAGGGCCAGTTATACTCGCGGAAGGGGAAGATCATCCTCCTCAAAAACATCAGGATTATCATACGAATACTCATCCAGCTCTCCAATTATACAAAGGGGAGGAATGAGCTTGGTAAAACTAACAAGCTCTTCAAAAGAAGCTACTTCTTCGATACATCTGGATGATATTCCAGAAAATAATCCATTATACGCCCAACTGAGAGCATATTTATCTCAAAAGCAAAGTGATACTTTTGCATCGATGGCGAAAGAAGAGGTTGATGATATTAGATCCTATGAAAGGGTAGTAAAGAAAGAAATGATATTTCTTATTGAAAACTCTGAGATACAGAGAAAAGAAGAACCCTAGAAGATATTCCAGCGATATTTACTTAATGGATTATACTTCCCATGAGAGTCATACAAAACCCGCTTGTATTACGAGACCATTTTAACGAATACAGGTAGTGTTGAATTTCAACACTTCTCAGGTTATAACACTAGCGAGAACGTTTATAACTTCTCCAAAATGATCATCAAGCAGATTATATCAATTGAAGATTGGGGTATATCCTCGATGAAAGAAAGGCAGATCAGCCTCAATAAAATCCCTACCAATTTCACTTATTGGGATTATATTAATGCTTTCAGCAAAGTCCTTTACTATAACAAAGAAAGACATAAACATACTTGGTTTATCAAGGTGTGTGCAAAGATATTTGTTGAACCAATTCCTAACTGGTTCTTGAACTGGTGGTCATACCACGGACCGACGGTAAAGATTTTACCTGATCCCTTTTTAAAGTTATACAAAAATTGGGTTAAGGTTTCACCAGACCTTAATGATTTATACAACTCAGATCATGTTTGTTATATAGAACAAATTGAACAAATCTATTTCTTCATAGAATTCTCGATTCCATGGATCCATAAATGGACCCCGGAAGTAGGTTACTAAAGAACAAATTCCATGCTTAGATCAGATTTATTATAATAATTTTTGGGATAAATTAATGAAGAAGGATCCCATGACTAAATCATTATATGGCCAAGAATTATTGGACTCTATTTCTCAAAGAATCCAAGATTATGGTACTATTCCTCACAAAGGAATAATTGCTGACAACTCCGTCAAACATATTGCCAGAAGAATTTCCATTCAAGATGGAAATAAAGAAGAAATGATAAAGGAGTATTTGGATGAAATTAGGAGGAATCTACTCCTCAATATCACTCACTATGAAAAATCAGACACTTCAATGAGAAGTGAAACAAGTGATGATATCGCAGATGATGCTCAAGAGGCCCAGCCTTGTGAATCGGAGAAACCCATGACAGAAGATATGTTGTCTAAAGCAAAAGGTTTACTTAGGGAGTTGAAAAAGAAAGACAAGAAGGCCACTGTTGATTAACAGTAGATACACTGTTAAACCACAGTAGAAAAACTGTTACTGTACATTTGGGACCCATTGATAAGGGACCCGTGGTCACTGTAAATCACTGTACACTATAGATCACTGTAGATCGGTCATTGTAGATCACTGTAGATAGATCCCTTTTTCTTCTATAAATAAGGTCTTTTGTAGTTTGAAGGAGGGGCGTCGAAAAACACTCTCTCTTCAAAAGTTTCTTTTTTAAGTTGTTTGTTTCTCTTAGTTTGTAAAGCTCTCGGTTTGCCAGAGGTTCGCCGGAAGTAAATAAAGTTGTTGATACAAGGTAATTTAATTCTCTACTTTTATTTGTAAATCTTTTTATATCTCCGATCTGGAAGCTGTGACTATGCTCGGCTAAAAATTTATATCTATGCCGGATGACTAACTTCTCTTTTATATAGACTATGAACGGATCTAAGCTTTATTTAAATATAGAAGAATTTTAGTATGGCTTCTCGACTTGGTTCTGAGATTGAGGTACAGTCGAATCTAGTACTACTTTTATTGGCTTTGTCTTTGTGATTCCGTCTGATGAGCCGTGGTTTTTAGCCCGAAATTGAGTTTGATAAGTAGGGCGCCTCATACCCGGTTAGAACTACCAGACACATGGGCTCAATAAAAGTATGTATTAGCTTCTTGACAGGCCNGACCCATTGATAAGGGACCCGTGATCAGTGTAAATCACTGTAGATCACTGTACACTGTAGATCACTGTAGATCGGTCATTGTAGATCACTGTAGATAGATCCCTTTTTCTTCTATAAATAAGGTCTTTTGTAGTTTGAAGGAGGGGCGTCGAAAAACACTCTCTCTTCAAAAGGTTTTTTTTTAAGTTGTTTGTTTCTCTTAGTTTGTAAAGCTCTCAGTTTGCCAGAGGTTCGCCGGAAGTAAATAAATTTGTTGATACAAGGTAATTTAATTCTCTACTTTTATTTGTAAATATTTTTATATCTCTGATTTGGAAGCTGTGACTATGTCCGGCTAAAATTTTATATCTATGCCGGATAACTAACTTCTCTTTTATATAGACCATGAACGGATCTAAGCTTTATTTAAATATAGAAGAATTTTAGTATGGCTTCTCGACTTGGTTCTGAGATTGAGGTACAGTCGGATCTAGTACTACTTTTATTGGCTTTGTCTTTGTGATTCCGTTTGATGAGCCGTGGTTTTTAGCCCGAAATTGAGTTTGATAAGTAGGGCGCCTCATACCCGGTTAGAACTATCAGACACATGGGCTCAATAAAAGTATGTATTAGCTTCTTGACAGACCCTTTGCTTGGGTAAAAAATTAAACCATACAGTCTGAGAAACTATATTAAAATTCTTGTGTATTTCAATTCTTATGTAGTTGCACTACCTCTAAGGATATTGACTTGCTATTTTTTTTTATAAAAATCATGTCAATAGAATTAAATAATTATTACAACATGTTATTTTATATAGAAACCATGTTTATAGAATTTAATAGTATTTTTAATATGTTCTCTGCTAAAAAATCATGACTATAGGTTATTTACATTCATCTTGTTAATCAATAATATAGAGCATGCTATCGCGATTCAATCCGTCGAGTCGTGTAGGCTCCTACTCTAACACTTAGATAGGAGAATCCTTAACACCCAATTTTAAAATGGACTATGCAGATATGATAAAATATAAAACAAATTCTTTAATGCGTTGGAATAAACATGAAAACTCAAGAACAAGAATCATCTTTTACAATTTATTGAAAAATCCTCTCAAGAAACTAGTCTAAACATGTAGAAGAGCTACTAAGAACATACAAGCCATAAAAGAAAACATGACACATATCCCACCATAAGGAAATAAGAGTAAAAGTTTTTGGAGATCATCATCGTCTTCACCTACGAAACATCATTGAATCCTGTAGTCACTCTATGTAAAGTGGCATAGTAAAAGTAGTATTATTACAAACAACACGTACTAGTAGGCATCATTGATCGACCCGAACCTACCATATAATATTATGCAAATGATTAGGAAACATGAAACTTAAATATAAAAGAGCCCAAACCACCCATTTACGAGGCGTAAAATGACAACCCTCCTTGAAACACATATGTTCTATCTCAAGTCTTTATTCACCTGCTTTTACCATCTCATGTATAACGCTCATGAACTAGTACATTTGGTCCAAACTTTCTGCCTCATTTTGCTGCCAACTCTGATATTCAATCGACCCTCTTACCAGTTGAAGGCTTCTCAAGCCTATCTATTAGACCACTCTCATATTAGATCATAATCTAGTCCTATTATCACATAGAGATTTTTCGAATACAAGACCACTACTAAGTCTACTAAGCAATCTACTACTCTCCCTTAAACTCTCACGTCAATACCTTGGCCCTTGATTCCGTTTAGTAAAACACCTACAAAACTCTTATTAAATCATTTTGACTCAAATTTTTTCTTATCGGATTTGTTCTAAACCCTGAATAAACATAATCATTTTCAGCATTTAAACTATGCACCATACATCGGTTCATCAGCTTGACCTAGAAACCACAACTCAAGAAAATAAATAACATACAATTATAATCACAAGTAGAATATAGTCCAGTCTCTCAGTCCTTACCTTGAGTTAATACACACCTAAATATGAAATTATGAACTACCTCAGCACAACAAGTCGTACCTAATTCATCACACTTTTTAAGTAACTCGGACCATCAAAAATCGATAAAACATTATCCACAATATTTAACATGCAAATCTGGTCCACACAAAAATCAACCCAATATTTAAACATAAATTCGATTCACTCATGGAACCAACATGTAAATTCGGTCCTCTCATGGAATCCATACACAAACTGTCAATGTATCGATGGGGTATCCAAGTCAACCATGATTCATATCAGGCGTGGTATTTGAGGCAACTGTTAAGATTTCGTACCGACATGGTATCCGAGTCAATCATCAGTCATAAATAGCATACACAACCACAATTACAAAGAATAATCACACTTGAACACACCAGCCAATAAATAACATGGTCATTGTATGAGATTATCAACATAGGTCATTTCACATTAGCCTTTAGTTTCTAATTCATATACATTGCACAAGTAATACTATGAATTTGACACTGTATTTTTGAACTTTTGATTCGGCATGAGATGCCTTTAAGTAACGACGATTTAAGTCGTTACATATGCCTATTAGAATATTAGTGTTATCATTTTTCAAGAGAACATATATCTTAGAAAATCAAGTCTAAGGTATACTAATTTCAGCATATTTGTTTCACGTAGATATCCTGCCTATAATAATTTGTTTAAGCATGTTGTACAGATACCAGGTCTATATGACATTTAAACATAAGCATGCTAAGAAAAATCTGTAAGTTTGCAATTATTTTTTCAATATGTATTTCAGCTTCTGGATCAATATGTCTATTTCTTTTGTGCGCAAATCTCATTATATATGTGCATAACATCTATGATGCTTCATTGACCTTCACAATTTGTATATGCTTTTAAGCATGCCAATAATTAATTTAGAGGCATATTTAAGATCTTTATGTACTAATTATTTTTTCTATTTGTTTTGTTTGATGATGCGTTTAATTAAACTTTAGGATTTCTTTTAGTCTAGAACTTATCCTAATAGTAAGTTCAATGCCTCTTGGGCACTGAGTTGGTACAGATAGACATCTTTTAGGGCGTTAGTTTTTTTTTAGATCGTTTTTAGGTTAATAATAAATGAACCTAGAAGGGTTAGAATATTAAAGATGATGAAAGTTGACTCGAACAAAAAAGGACAAATTTAATTTTATCTCCATTCATTTTTGAACTTTTAATTCTCCTATTTATAATCTTTTTTTTCAGTTGTTTTGGGGTAGCTTAATCAACCAAAAAATTATTTCTTCTATATCTATTTGTGTCAATTCTATCTTCTCGCTTGTCTATTATATTCATGTTTCATGTTAGTTAATATTTAACTTTTTACTTGTTACTTATTTTGAAGTAAAATTTAATTTAATATTTCATATTTCCTATCATTAATTCTTTTTTTAATTAATAAATAAATTAGAGAATTTATTTGTCACATCTTCGCCCACATTATTTATAAGATTCATCTCGGACCCATATTTGTGAACTTCAAAATGTGTCTAACATCTTCTTTTTGAGGTAATTAACTCGAACCCTTATCTGATTTTTGGTTTCACAGACCCTTCTAATTAATTTTATTTGGTATGTTAATATAAGATGGTGCTCTAACGCGCTTTTACTTCGTTAGGTGGTGACTCCTCTCATTTAAAAATCTTAAAAAGAGTTATGTTATTGCAATCCATTTTTGAGAAAAATGGGCGCGACATGCATATATTTAGTTGTAAAGTTGTGATTTTAAATTTCATCTGCATGCTTTACTATTTAGCTGACTAACTTAAAGTCTATTAATAGATTTTACTCTTTCAACTCAGTATTTTAAGTTGTAGACAATTATTTCATTTATCTATTTTATATACCATTTATTTCATATACTGACGCCATTTGTCGCTGTATTTTTAAATATTGTAGATTCAGATATTCGACATCAGATGCTTCATTATGATCTCTTCCCTTCAGCATTGTGAGACCTTCTTTCGTCCGTAGGGCTTCAGTTTATCTAGTTTAATTAGTAATTATTACACATTACTAGTAAAGTATTTAGATAGTTGTGGATCTTGTTGCGACACCTATCTTCAGTACAATAAAGGATTCATAGACGAGTCAGTGGAGTTACAGTTTCAATTACTTGCACAAATCTTCTTTATTATCATTACGACTTCTTATCTATAAAATTATGACTTATTCCCTAAATCATTTGCATGCTCATGTTTTAAGTTTCCGCATAATTGTTGCAGTTTTCAATATAACAGTAAGCTAGGTAAAAAAATCATTCAGGACTAAAAGTAATTCTGAGTGTCGAACACATTTAGAGTGTAAGCTTGAAGCGTGATAGTCGAATTAGAGGCAAGTCACGCAGTGTTGAGATTGCTAGGTAAGGTGGGATATGTTGCACTACTAAGAGCCTATTTGGATTGACTCAAAAGTTGGTTAAACCTGTTATAAGACATTTTTAATTTTTGGGAGTGTTTGACAAAATTAAATATAACTTAAAACAAGTTTAAAATTACCTTAAAAAAGTTAACAATAGATACTCCTCTACTTTTCATTTTTAACTTAAAAGTTACTAAAATTTGACTTTTTAAAAACTACTTAGAGTTAAAAGACAAACGGGTTCTAAATGCAAGTAAGATAGGCACATATGCTCTAAAGATCAATCATCTCTCCCAACTTTAGGAATATGTATTCTTCTCCTTTTATTTTATGCAATATTTATTTTAATCTTGTATTTTCAGTCTCATTTACTATATATATATTATACTATATTACTATTATATATACATGTAATCATTTAAAATTTATTAAATATAAATTTATTAAATGATTCGGATTATATTAAATTCATGAATATATTATTCCAAATAAATATTATGAATTAATATAATTGAGTTAATTATTTAAATCCAATAAATATGAATTTAATTAAAGCCCGCTCCATAAAGCCCATATATCATGTCACTTAAATCTGATTGGCCGAAGGAAATCCTACTCCTATCACAACTCCTCTATTCTAAAACTATAAATAGGGTCCTCATAATTCAGAATAGAAAATCAAGAATTCTAACAAGAAGCTAGAGAAATCTCGTGGATTAAAAGCCATAGATTTCTCTACAAACCAAGACTTCTAACAAGAAGCTAGAGAAAGCTCGTGGATCAAAAGCCACAGATTTCTCTACAAGTTCAAGAATTGAAGCGTTCAAGTTTCAAGAACGATCAAGATAAAGACCGCCGGATTCAAGATAAAGCTCGAAGCCCTTGGATTCAACTAGAAGTCAAGATCAAGATAAAGTTCAAGTTCAAGAATGATCAAGATCAAGACCGCCAGATTTAAGATCAAGCTCGAAGCCCTTGGATTCAACTAGAAGTCAAGTTCAAGAACGATCAAGATCAAGACCGCCATATTCAAGATCAAGCTCGAATCCCTTGGATTCAACTAAAAGTCAAGATCAAAATAAAGTTCAAGTTCAAGAACGATCAAGATCAAGACCACCAGCTTCAAGATCAAGCTCAAAGGCCTTTAAATCAATTAGAAGTCAAGATCAAGATAAAGTTTAAGTTCAAGATCAAGATAAAGATAAAGTTCAAGTTCAAGATAAATTCAAGATCAAGCCTGAAAAGGCGAATTCAGAGGAATCATAGAGATTGTAACACTCACACTTTAAATCAGTAAAACGATTGTTGCATAATTTTCTGTTCTTGATTATTGTTATCTCGACGCGAATTTTATTGTCTACAAATTTTGGCACGCCTAGTAGGACAATCTCTACCTCTTATCTCAATTTTTCAAGNAACTAAAAGTCAAGATCAAGATAAAGTTCAAGTTCAAGAACGATCAAGATCAAGACCACCAGCTTCAAGATCAAGCTCAAAGCCCTTTAAATCAACTAGAAGTCAAGATCAAGATAAAGTTTAAGTTCAAGATCAGATAAAGTTCAAGTTCAAGATCAAAGATCAAGATCAAGTTCAAGTTCAAGATAAATTCAAGATCAAGCCTGAAAAGGCAAATTCAGAGGAATCATAGAGATTGTAACACTCACACTTTAAATCAGTAAATGATTGTTGCATAATTTTTCGTTCTTGATTATTGTTATCTCGACGCGAATTTTATTGTTTACAAATTCTAGCATGCCTAGTGGGACAATCTCTACCTCTTATCTCAATTTTTCAAGCATCAAAGAATATCAAAATGACTTGCACTATAGAAGAACGACTAGCAAGCTTGACTAAAGTAATTGAAGGCTTGACAAAGTGTGCTGACGAACAATATACTAAACTTTCCAAGCTAACAAATAAGATGGATAATATGATCGAAAGAAGATTGAGTCGAGAATCATTGAAGCTTCCTTGAATTAGAGACGAAAGAGAGTCATGCATCAAGCAAACTAGGATCAAAGAGATTCATCTTCTTGCTGGAGGTTTGATTCCCATTGATCAATTGAAAGACTTTATCATAGAGGCTATCGAAGATAAATCTGAGTCTTCATCCAAATTTTCTTCCACATATGCAAATTCATATACACAAAGAATTGATAACTTGAAAATGTATGAGGGCTATCAACCTCCTAAGCTTCAACAATTTGATGGCAAGGGAAATTCCAAACAACATATAGCACACTTTAATTTATCGAGACTTGCAATGATGCTGGGACATATAGTGATTATCTCGTTAAAGAGTTCGTTCGATCCCTCAAAGAAAATGCCTTTGATTGGTACACATATCTCGAACCTAATTCTATAGATTGTTGGGAGAAGTTAGAGCAAAAGTTCTTTAATCATTTCTATAGCACAAGACGTGGCGTTAGTATGATTGAACTTACAAAGGCTCATCAAGGTGAAGATGATCTAGTTGTTGACTTTATCATCGATGGAGAAATTTGAGCCTCAACTGCAAAGATCGCCTTAGTGAAACTTCTAGTATTGAAATGTGCATCCAAGGCATAAATTGGGGTCTTCACTACATCTTGCAAGGAATAAAGACAAATACATTTGAAGAGTGGCAACTCGCGCACATGACATGGAATTAAGCATGACTTTAAGAGAAGATCCACGATCTCCTGTCTATGGACCTCATGAAGATGAATATATAGAAGAACTCCAAAGTGGGGGCAAGTCTGTATCTCAAGATGACTTTGAAAAGTCAATATATATATATATAAATGCTCCTTAATGTTTGAGGTTAAACTGCAAGTTACAATGCTCCTCATTGCATGAGCCTAAACTGCAAATTATAATGCTCTTAGACACACGAGCCTAAACTGTATATCACAAGCTCTTCAAATTTGAGCTAAATCTCTAAGTTTTTTAAATCTCTTCAAATTTGAGCTAAATCTTTAAGTTTGAAAGCTCTTCAAATTTGAATTAAATCTTCACGTTGAAATGCTCCTTGAAACACGGACTTAAACTGTATGTCGCAAAGATCTTCAAATTTGAGCTAAATCTATAAGTTGTAAAACTCTTCAAATTTGAGATAAACCTCCAAGTTAAAATGATCCTTAAGGTATGAGCCTAAACTGCATGTCACTCCTGACCCGCAAGAGTATAAACTGTGTATGGCACAACCACAACAAAAAAAAAAAATCAGTCACTCTCCCAGAACAATGTTGTGACTTGATCCTCTTCATTGAGGTACGTAGGCACTTAGAACCATATTCTAAGTTTAGTTGCATGAGTGTCAAAAAACCAATATTCCCGCTTGATCTGTCTCATGAAAGTTAAAACTATGAGTAATCTTTCATCAAGCTTCAGACTTGCACCAAATGATAGTGACTTGATGGGGGCAAACCCATATGAATATGAGTTGTTTCAAAACTTGAGTTCTCCAAAATCTCTAATTCTGCAAGTTGAAGTCTTCAAGTATTCCATGTCTGCAAGTTGAAGTCTTCAAATTCTTCAAGCCTAGTCTTTGAAAGATAAAATACATCGACAAGGCTTGAAGAAGGGGGCATTTGTAATCATTTAAAATTTATTAAATATAAATTTATTAAATGATTCAGATTATATTAAATTCATGAATATATTAGTCTAAATAAATATTATGAATTAATATAATTGAGTTAATTATTTAAATTCAATAAATATGGATTTAATTAAAGCCCGCTCCATAAAGCCCATATGTCATATCACTTAAATCTGATTGGTTGAAGGGAATCCTATTCCTATCACAACTCATCTATTCTAAAACTATAAATAAGGGTCCTCATATTTCAGAGTAGAAAATCAAGAATTCTAACAAAAAGCTAGAGAAAGCTCGTGGATTAAAAACCATAGATTTCTCTACAAACCAAGACTTCTAACAAGAAGCTAGAGAAATTTTGTGGATCAAAAGTCGCAAATTTCTCTACAAGTTCAAGAGTTCAAGAATTGAAGCGTTCAAGTTTCAAGAACGATCAAGATCAAGACCGCCAAACTCAAGATCAAGCTCGAAACCCTTGGATTCAACTAGAAGTCAAGATCAAGATAAAGTTCAAGTTCAAGTTCAAGACCACTGGATTCAATATCAAGCTCGAAGCCCTTGGATTCAACTAGAAGTCAAGATCAAGATAAAGTTCAAGTTCAAGAACGTTCAATTCAAGAACGATCAAGATCAAGACCGCCATATTCAAGATCAAGCTCGAATCTTTTGGATTCAACTAAAAGTCAAGATCAAGATAAAGTTCAAGTTCAAGAACGATCAAGATCAAGACCACCAACTTCAAGATCAAGCTCAAAGCCCTTGAAATCAACTAGAAGTTAAGATCAAGATAAAGTTTAAGTTCAAGATCAAGATAAAGTTCAAGTTCATGATCAAAGATCAAGATCAAGTTCAAGATAAATTCAAGATCAAGCTCAAGAGCCCTTGAATTATATCCAAAAAGGCAAATTCAAAGGAATCATAGAGATTGTAACACTCGCACTTTAAATCTGTAAAACGATGTTGCATAATTTTTCGTTCTTGATTATTGTTATGTTGACGCGAATTTTATTGTCTACAAATTGTAATTTGTTTGCAACAAATTTTAAAGTGACAGAAAATAAATTGCAACCATAATAAAATAAGAAAAAACAGAACTTTATTGATAAAGATTGTGGGTACAATTATGTTCCTCCCTTGATTCTACTCTCTTAAGATTTATCCATGATTCGAGGGCCGTTATTGACGTATTTCTCGAACTATGATGATTTATATATGACCTCTATATGATTATTCCATGACTTTTGTGGAATATTCGAGATCTTGATCTTTAAAAATACCCAAGAGTTTATGGGATATTTTGAGATGTCTTTTAAGGGAATTTAGTACCCTTTATATAGGCATAAACTAGGGTTTAGGGTTGAGTAGCCTCCAAGAATTCCAATTGAAACTGAAGGCTCCTTCTAGAGTCCCAATTCAAATTGAACACGTCTTGTAGAGTCCACAAAATTTCAATGTCTACAATACACACACAAATATTCACACATAATTATTCAATATATAATCTAGAAGGAATTTATTATAAATATATTCAACAATTATCTTTCTTTAAAAAAATATAATAAAATAAATATATTTTGTGCGTTGAATGTATTTTAAATCTTTTTTTTTGTTCTCTTTCATCCTCAATTGTATAAATAACTTTTTGAATTTTGGTAGTAATAATCCAAAATATTTATATGAACAATTATTCTAATATTTTTATTATTATTTCAACACTATATATATTTGAAATTATTTCACTTTATATATAAACTTAATATATTCTATAGGTAAGTCCATAATATAGAGTAAAACAATTATAATATTAATGATTGATAATTAGAGGGTAAAATAGATACTTAAAATGTTCTATTGAAATAAAGCGGTGAAAATGTCTGTTGTTCAAAATTGATAGAAGTGTTTGGTTTTTGAAAGTAAAGTTGGAGTAAAAAATGATTTTAGAGATAATTTCGGAGACCTCCCTCCAGGTTTCGCTCTATAACACTCACCTCCCCTGCGGTTTACGATATTACGTCTACCTTCCTTATTTTTATTTTTTTTAACCATTCTTTAAACCTATTTAAAATAAATATAAATTAATTTAGATTCGACATTACTACCCTTCAATGTATTAATTTCTTCATATTAATAAATATTATATAAAAAATACTCATTTAACAAATACTTTAAAAATAAATCAGCACAAATAAATTTTCTTAAGAATTAAAAGTCCTCTTCTTTTTCAACTTCCACTTTATCAGTCTTGTTCAAATTTTCTGCTATCTTCCCTGCAAAAGCAAGCAAATTAGGTATTCTTCTGCAAATCTCATATCATCACTATTGCAATCAACGATTATGTCATCACTTTAGAAATTACAAATTCAATTGCTTTGAGAAACTAACAATTTCCTCCATTATTGATCACTCATGCAAGCTTAGCTCTAATTTTCAACGATCTATCTCTATTTCTTGGATCATTTTTCTTCTTAGCTTGTGGAAATGTTTATCTAGAACAAAATCTGATCGTTCTTATCGGATTTCTCTCTTGGGGTTATCTTCGATTTGAAGAAATTGTTGCCAGAAAATGATGCGTTATTGTGGGGAAAAAATCATCAGTGAATTGGTAAAGGTGAAATGACGATGAAGAGTTAATATTTGGTGAAAATGGTGGGTCAGCTTGAATGAAGACTTTGATCTTTGTTTGATTAAAAAAAAACACGTGTGTGTATATATATATATATATATATATATATATATATATATAGTATTAATGTATTTGTGCTGATTTACCTTTTAAAGTATTTGTTAAATGATTTTTTTTTATATAGTAATATTTATTAATATGAAGAAATTAATATAAAGATGGGTAAAAATGTCAAATTTAAATTAATTTATATTTATTGTAAATAGGTTTAAAGAATGGTTACAAGAAAATGAAAATAAGGGAGGTAGACATAATATTGTAAACCGCAAGGGAGGAGAGTGTTATAGAGTTAAACCTGGAGGGAGATTTCTGAAATTATCCCTTGATTTTATCTGTTAAAAACACACAGATTATACTTTTTAATAGGGGAAACAACAGTTTTAGTCTTTATGTTATTGCATAACTTCAGTTTTAATCCTTGTGTTATTTGACCATGCACATTTAACCTTCAAATATTTGAAGTGTGCGATTTTGGTCCGGAGCTAATGAGCCCTTAATAATTGGTTAAGATAGAGATGTTGGAATTAAGAGGGTCAAGGTTAATTATATATTGTTCAACAAACATTCCTATTGGTTAAAAGGAAAATTAAGAAATGGATTAGAGAGGTGATTAACTAAGGATAAGAAACTTGGGATTGAATTTTGTTTCACATTCATCTTAGCCCTAAATTATTGGAGACAAGTTTCCCACTCTCTATGGCGCCAATTATTCTCCACATTCAATGATTATTTACATAATTAATAATTGTTTTATACCTACACTACTAGTCTATTATGTAGCTTCTACCATAGAAAAGTATGAACATCACATCACATGTTACAATTACTCTGAAATACACCAAAAAAAAGTTATTTAAAATTTTCATTAAGAATGTTTTATAAATAAGGATAATATATGTTTTGAAATTTTAACTTGAACCTCAAAATGATTTTTGAACTTCTAAATTACTAAGACAATCTCTATTCTTGTATTCAGAGATTCAACCCCCCCCCCCCTCCCCCCTCTATATATATACTAACATTTTGCCTAGGAGGTTCACCTGAATTTCCTTGATCCTCTCTGAATCTGCCGTGTGTATATATATATATAGCCAAAGTGGTTTACCTGAATTTCCTTGGCCCTTTTAGGATCCGCCTTGATGGTATTTATAAAATATATAATTTGAGTAATATGTAAAATGTTACAATGAAAATTAAGTGAAAAATAATTAATAAGAATGTATGGCCACTTGAGTTATATGAATTGTGCAACAATAACACATGGGGCATACTCCTCCACTAGGGCACTGCTACACCAGTATAGCTCACCATAACATAGGAAATGATCAAACTACCCCTCCCAATTGTTGAATAAAAATGTTCATGTGATAATATACCAATTACAACCTACCCACAATTTCATGGGGTCCATAATTTATACTAATTAATTACTAGATTAGTCATCTCAACATATGGGATGTTCCAAACCTCAAAAAATATTACACTTTAATCAAATGGGACCCACAACAAAATTTGAAACACTTTTTCAAACTTTAAAAATATGTTACATTAGAAAAAACATAAAATTTAAAATTATCTGATATTTGAAATTCACTGAGCTTATTAATTCTTATTTAAACATTCCATTTATTTTGGCTCTTTCTCATTGTTTTATTTTTCATGTCTCTTTTGGCCTACTTGTTCATGGGGGGGTGCGTAGTGGAGGACCATTGAGTTAAAGGAAATTCCAATTGGCTCTATCTCTTCCTTGTGTCTATATATCATCAATAAAATATGACAACCATTGGATATCATTAAAAGCTACACTTAAAAGTTTGAAAGAAAATTTCTAAGACAGAGATGCTCACCTTGAATGGCTAAAACTCCTTTGCCTTATTTTATTTGAATTCTTCTACTACGTCTTTAATTTCTTCAATAATTTTCCTCTTCTTTCCCTAAGTTTAAAGTCTCGTCTCTTCACATTATAATGACAATCTAAATGTGACATAACGGTAAAAATACCTATGAGAAGAAACTATTATTATATAATTGAACCTAATTTGTTTAGGCCTGAAATATAATTATTATTGTTAGTTTCAGAAAAATATAGGGACAGAGTTGTGATAACAAATTCAGCAGAATATCTTTGATTCAAATCATGTATATTGTGTTAAAAAATTATTTAAATATAGAAATAATCTTTCAAAATCTAGTAAGTAAATAAATCATGATTTAAAACTCATAAACTAAAAATTGTATAGATATAATTTTTGATTTCACAAATGGAGTGTAGTAGGTAAGGGGTGAGGATGGATTTGTTGCAAAAGGTTTTCTTGAAGATTCACTTTGAAGCGTTATGAGGTTTCGATTTCTCTCTCTATATATATATTGATTTATTTTATTTTAGGGAAAATTTTCAAAATGTTAATATTTATTTTAATTGCAGAAGACACAAAATACTTGGGATTTTAGTTGATTCACTTAGATTCTTCTTAACTAGAGACATTTATCTAATTTTGACTTTTCAGATTAAGTTAGGTATTTATCTAATTTTGGTATTGGTATTATTGTAAACCAAAATATAAATAAAGGGATAGAAAGACTCATAGGTAATCCAAAACTAACCGTAAAGTATTTGAATTTTAAGTTGCAATATAATAGAAGAACTTCTATTTCTTTCGAATTAGTAGACTAGTTGTTGTAAAGAAGTTGAATACTAGTACTAGGACAAATGATACTTACTACGTTATGTTCATAGTATTCAAAGCTTAGAAACATTTAGTCAAAACCTTTTTTTTTTTTTTTTGAAAAAATAGAGCATATATATTAGGAAAATTATATAGTATGAAAAATATGTACTATAAGTGGCTATAATTTAAATAATTATATAATTTGCTACTGCACTATTCATTTATTAGCTATTTTTCCAATTTAAAAGTGTATTTTTTAATTAACATATTTTTTTTCTTTATTTTGACGATGCTTAGGTGAGTCAGGGGCTGAGCAACACCCGCAGACCTTAACATATATAAGAAAAATAATAAAATATATAAACGGTGACATAAATCATTACTCTGCTCTTATAATGGTTCATAAATCGATTATCCTACTAAGGACGACTCACTCATCCCAATACTAGAAATGAAGGGTACTAAATACCTAAGAAAAGAGAACTCCTCTCAAATACATAGCATTTAGGGAATGCAAAAATAAAGGAGGCTCTCCCATTAGATGGTAAAAAATAATAATAAACTAACTAAGAGCATCTTCAATTAAGCTGTAATTAGAATAAAAGATAACCTAACTGAAGATGATTAGCAAAAAAGAAGTACATGTGATAGCCTGTACACAACCTAAGAAAGGCTCATTATAAATCTATGTGGCTTTTTAATCATTTTCAATTTCTTCCTTATGAAATTAGGCATACCTAGCTTGTCCATTGTGTAGTGTCCTCTTGCTTGCTTCAGGAGATGATTATTACGATTTAAAAATGGACGTGATGGTACTTGTCTATTTCCACCAACACAAGTCATCCTCAACCCAACGAAAACGAAAGAAATGCAGAAATGTAAAGCAAGAACAAAACAAAAGTGAAAAACTTATTCATTCTAAACAATACCCCAAAATATGATTGTCAAACCACTAAAGTACATACATAATTCGAAAGATAAATACAAGTCTCAAATGTCTTTGCTTCTCAAATAGAACAAAGCATAATAAAAGAAAAAGAGGATCCGGCGAGATGACAAGCAACTACCTCTCAAGTCCTTCAACGAGTCTCAAAATAAAAAGAAGAAGCGGAGGAGATCACACGGATCTGGGCTCGGACCTACACAAGTGTGAAGCAAGAAGTGAGTACCAACAACACGGTACCCAACAACCTAATAAACAACGAAACCTAGCTAGAATTTGACTACTCCTTTCCATCCCAATCGAACCTCCTCAAACTACAACCTACACAGAAACCAGCACAACCTAGCAGTTCTATAATAAACAGTTCACAAGGCTCAATATTCACAATTCAAAGTCACAAGTCAATAACCAACACGTATCACCTCAGTCAAACTCAATGTCAAGTAGATCAATTACACAAAACAAGTGCATCATTCACAAGTAACAAGTAAGTCATACATAAATATAGAAATGCATCAAATCACAAGAATCAATCTCGCAGGAACCTTTTTCCATCGGCACACTATCACTAGCCGGAATCATTTACCATTGGCTTTATATAAAATCACTAGCCGAAATCATTTCCCATCGTCTTTATTCAAATCACTAGCCGAAACCATTTCCCATTGACTTTATATCAAATTACTAGTCGGAACCATTTATCATCGGTGTTATAACAATTACCGGCAAAGACCTCGGCATTATAATAATCACATGTCTCATCACACTATTCAACAATCAATGCACACAAGCTATATCACACCACACGAAGAGACAACAAGTCATGTAATTCAACTCCACATTCAAGCCATTAAGACATTTCATCAAATCAATCAAATAGGGTCACAATAAGGCAATTCACAAATTGTCGTTATCATCATGAAGCCTTTTCATTTACCCCTTCTTTGTTTATTAACATTAATAAAGTGGAGCAATAAGACCCTTCACTCATTCCCGATTACTCCCCAACACACATACAATGAAGAGAAGTAGACAAGTCTACTAGATTACTTAAGCGATCACTTGTCTTAAATCAATCAATAATCACTCCAAGAGTTGAGTCTTCCCCTTCCGAATCACGTTCAAAGCCACACAATCTATAATAATCAAGTATTCACAATCACTTTCTCGAAACAACAATACCCACATCAATTCTCTTGAAAAGTGGGTCAATCAACACAAAACTCAATTCTGAAAATAATGTTTGAATCCAAAATTTAATACTTGAAAATATTACTCAAGGCTTTAGGAACTCATTAATTAAAATCATTTCGAAAAATGGATAAAAACCACTTTAAAATCACCATTTTAGATCAAAACTCAAGTTCTTGCAAAATCTTGCCATTTTTCAAATCAAATCCCAAGTTATAATGTTGATATCCATAAATAATTAAAGGGAAATGAAATTTTAGGATCATAAAAGCTTACCCAAATGATTTAGGACAAGAAATCCTTTCAAAAATCTCCACCAAGGGTTTCCCAAACTCAAAATGGAAAATGGGGATTAAACTCCGAAAATGGCAGACAAAAACCTCCTCTGATATCTCAAAAGCAACTTTGGGTTTGCGAAAGAGAAGTGGCTTCGCTTTTGTGAAGCTCGGTTAAGAGAAGAGACTCTCTCTTCTGCGAAGGTCGCTTAAGCAATTGGCCTCCGCAAAAGCGAGGCTTGCAGACACCAGCAACTCAGTCAACTCTCAAAACATTGAAGAGACTCTCGGGATTCGTTCGAAAACCCGTACAAACAAACCATATATGTAAATCAATTATACTCGATGTTGTAGACTCAATGGAACCATCAAAACATGAATTTGAGGTCTCCCTGACCTGTCATCCATGAAAATCATAAGAAACTAACTCACACCAAAAATGCTAAAACAAGCTCGGGACCTCTCAAAAATCAACCAAGATCTCACCTAGTCCTAAAATCATCCTCGAAATCCAATTGAACTCTCAGAATTCCGATGCATCCAAACTTCAAATGTTGACTAAAGTCAACCCAAAGGATAAATTTCCATAATTTCACAACTTAGGACCTCAAATTCTCAAAAAGATTCAGAATCGAAAGTCGACTATTTTCACAACTTAGATTTCACATTCTGAGACAGATGGAATCAACGAAATTCCATTCCGACACTCGAAAGTTCAAAAAACTCCAAAAATCACTTTTAAGCAACTTAGCCTTATAAAAGCACAAACTCACCAAATACTCAACTTCTAACTCAAAGTTCAAAACCAACATTTCAAAACTCAATCATAAAAGACTTGGGGTCAATATCAGGAGGGGAAAATAGTGAATTCACGAAATTTTCCAAAAATTGACCGACCGGGTCAACAATGATATTGATGGTAGAAATGCCAAGTAGAGTGTAATGTATGATTATATTTGGATAATACTGTTGCAACATGATTAGCCTTTCTATAGGTGTGTTTATATTGGAAACTGTCAAACATGCTATTTGAGATGTTGAAGACTTGTCAAGTTAATTTGGACACTCTATGGTGGTTTGATATTGCGATTAATATATTTTGTCTTATTTCTAGCTATTTTATATATCAATGATCTCTCTTTCATCTAGTAGTGTAACGACCTGTTTCTGTCGTTATAGAAATGCCAACGGGGAAAAAATTTGGGGTAAAAAATCTTTTTTCGTAATATTGAGATTTTCCCAACCTTGTCTAGATTTGGACAAAATCGGAGTCTTTGAGGTGTGGGGAAATCTTGTAACAATTGGGTGAATCATTTATGATTTTGATTACATGAGTGGTTAGGTAACTCCTTAAAGAATCTGTACGACTTTACGAAATTGAATTTGGGTGAGTAGAACTCCCGGAATAGATCTTGGCGTAAAGGGTATTTTCTGAGCGTTGTTGGTTAGAGGTGTGTTGTGGAATGAGAATTTTGGAATTCTTGAATTAACTCTCTATCTCGCGTAACCTGCATTGGTGCTGCTTTTTGCCGCTACAGCGGGGTGATGGTCACTGTGGTAGGCTCGACGCGAATTGAAGTCGTTAATAAACCCCTAAACGACCTCATTATGCACATTTTGACTTTTATAACTAAGGAACGAACCCCAACCGACTCTTACTCATTTTTCACCGTTCTTGAGGCTAAAGGTAAGTTTTTCACTCCCCGAATACATTTTTCAATCCGTAGAGCATAATAGAATGGCTGAACATTGATGAATGAGGGTTTTGTTATAGATCTATGGTGAAAACAACCCTAAATTAGATAATTGGGATCATGTGTATGATCTAGGGTTCATATAATTGTTATATATTCGGGTAATTAATGATTATTTATTGATTCCCTTATTATATTGATTGTTTGTAGACCAAGAACAAGCGGAACGAATTTGGAAAAAGAAGGATCAAGTTTCTTAGGGTTTCAAGCTTGTTTCGAGGTAGGTTATGGTTGTGATTCTATGATTGTGTGTTGTATGTTTATTCTTGCTTCATTATGATATTTGTATATGTATAAATGATGCAATGTTGATCACACTTGTTGTAAATGAGATAGATGAATGATGATTGCCATGAAATCATGACTTAAATGTATGAACTTGATGATATACTTGTGATTGTGATTGTGGTGTGTTGAATGGATCGATTGCCATGTTCCGGCATAACTAACTTGGATCGATTGCCATGTTCCGGCATAACTATGGGACCGGTTGCCACATTTCGGCATAATTATAGGATCGAATACCACGTTTCGATATGCTAACTGCTTGGGTTTGGGTTTTAATGAGAGGACCAATGATGTGATATAAATGTGAAGTTGTTCGTAAATATTGATAGTATTGTATATATTGATATATATGCATGTGATATAATGTTGTCTTGACTTGCTTATGTTGCACTTAGTGGGATAGCCGCGTGATCCTACCAGTACACTGTGGTTGTGTACTGATACTGCACTTGCTCTTATTTTATTGAGTACATGACATTTTCGAGTGGCTACTGACAGACAGACCTTGTTTAGGAGATCAATGATCGTATCTTCGAATTCAAGGGTGAGCCAATTATTTTGAGCTGCCATGGAATTCTCTTTCGTCTATGTCTACCATTTTCGGACTTAGACATTTGTTCTATTTTGTTGATTAGTTCATTAGAATGGGGTTGCATCCCTTCTCGTTTAGACTTGGTTCATTTTTAGATGTTTTGGTACATTGACTTTCAGGTTCTAAGTTAATTCTTTCGCATTGTTAGTTGTTAGATCTTTTGTTGAAGTTTATGGGAATTTCAGTTTTAGCTATTATTTCTGCTTTCATATACTTAAATGTCTTAGTTTTGTTTCAGTTACTTGGTTTGAGTTGTAGTAGTGGTTCTCCCACCGGAGGGTTAGTATGGGTGCCAATCATGAAAGTCTGGGTCGTGACAAAGTTGGTATCAGAGCCTAGGTTCGTTGATCTCGATGTAGCAAAACGAGTCTAGTAGAGTCTCGCGAAACAGTATAGGGACACCTTTACTTTTCTTCGCGAGACTATAGGACTTCAGAAAATCTCTTTATTTTCTCTTGTCTTCTTTCGTGCTATGACTAAATTCCAATTGGTATCTGGCGATTCAAATTGGTATCTAACCTCGTTCACTTTTCTGTCCGCAGATGGTTAATACTAGATTCAACGGCGTTAGGCCCGTAGCTCCCGTCAATGCTCCAGCTGAGGAATATGTAGCGAGAGGTCGCGATCGAGTCAGGGGTAGAGGAAGAGCTAGGAGTAGAGGCTGTAGAAGAGTAGCGCCTTTTGGAAATGGAGCTCCTGTTGCGAATGCTCCTTTGAATGAGAACCCTCCTGCGCATCATGAAGAGATTGAAGAGGAGAACGTTGATGTTGAAGATGTTGATGATGTGGGTCAAGATGAAGAGGGGCAGGCTGGGACTACATGTGTTCCTCCTTTGGATCCAGTGTTAGCTCAACAAATAATGTCGTTCTTAAAGGGATTGGTTGGTCCTGGAGTGCTTTGTTCTGCTCAAGAAACTCAAGCTCCTACTGATCCTCATGTTGCTAGCACTGCGCCCAAGGTGGGTGGGACTAGAGGTAATGATGCCTTCTTCCATCCTTTGTTGGGTTCTGCTATGACTGGTAATGAGCATGAAATATTGACTAAGTTTTTGAAGCTAAAGCCTCCTGTGTTTCTTGGTTCTGAGAATGAGGATGCTTATGAGTTCATTCTGGATTGCTATGAGAGGCTTCAGAAATTGGGTATTGTTCATCAACATGAGGTTGAGTTTGTGTCTTTCCAACTTCAAGGTGAGGCGAAACAATGGTGGAGAGCTTATATAGAATGTGGATCTTCTACTTTACCTCCACTTACTTGGACCTAATTTCATGCTCTGTTTTTAGAGAAATATGTGACTAGCACTTTAAGGGATCGCAAGAGGGATGAGTTCATGGCTTTGGAGCAAGGTGGTATGACTATGGCTGGTTATGAGGCCAAGTTCCATGCTTTGTCTAGATATGCTACTCAATTGGTGACTACTGAGGAAGAGAGAATCCGGTTATTTATTAGGGGAATAAATTTTGAGTTGCAAGTATTATCTGTTCAAATGACCTTTACGGGGAGAAGCTTTAATGATGTGACAGACTATGTTAAGAAAGTGGAGGGGGTGAGGTGAGACGGTCAAGCTAAGGCATGGACAAAAAGGGCCAAGAACTCGGGTAACTTTCAAGGTTCTTATTCCAAGGGGTTTGGAAGGCCAACGCTTGCAGCCAAGCCAATTTAGTCCGCTATGCCCGCCTCTGCATGTAGTTACTCGAAAACTCCATCTCATAATTTTCAGGATAATTAGGGAGTCGCGCCTTCGACGGGCGGCAGACCATCTTTTAAATGTGGTGACCCTGGGCATATGAGGAGAAATTGTCCCCACCCACGTGTGTTAGAGTTTGCGCAGTAGCAATCTAGAGCAGTGATACCTGCAGGGAATGGTAATAATGGTAGAGGACGTCAACAAGGTGGGTGAGGAGGTAATCAACGAGGTCGTAGAGGTAGAGGAAATGGTGATGCAGGCAGAGGTAATGTGCAACCAAGTAGGGAAGTGGTTCGTCAATATGATATGGCTCAATGTTATGCCTTTCCAGCAAGAATGAGGTAGAGACGTATGACGCGGTGATCACATGTACTATTCTTATCTGTAACCGAATGGCTAATGTGTTATTTGATCCGGGTTCTACTTATTCTTGTGTATCTATGTGATTTACCTCAAAGTTTGATATTATTTTTTGATATATTTGATGCCCCTATCCATGTTTCTACTCTAGTTGGAGAGTTAGTCATAATTACCCATGTCTATCGTGCTTGTTCTATTTTGTTTATTGGATTTCAGACTTGGGCTAATTTAGTGATTTTGGTATGATTGACTTTGATATAATCTTAGGCATTACTTGGTTATCCCCTTAATATGTTGTGCTGATTTGTAATACTAAGTATGTAACTCTAGAAATTTTAGGAATGGCAAAATTAGAGTGGGAAGGGGTGTACAAGCCTAAGCAAGCTAAAATTATATCCTCCATTCGGGCTAGTAAACTGGTAGAGCAGGGTTGTTTGGCTTATTTGACTCATATTAGGGATGTTGAGATTGAGGCTCCATCCATTGAGTCTATTCTTGTGGTGTCTGAATTTAGTGACGTGTTTCCTAATGATTTGCCTGGTATGCCTCCGGATAGAGATATAGATTTTTACATTGATTTAGAGCTTGGTACTCGTCCCATTTTCGTCCCTCCATATCGCATGACTCCAATAGAATTAAGAGAGCTTAAGGCTCAAATCCAAGAACTTCTAAATAAAGGATTTATTCGTCCTAGTGCTACCCCATGGGGTGCTCCAGTTTTATTTGTTAAGAAAAAAAATGGTAGTATGAGAATGTGTATAGATTATCGACAATTGAGTAGGGTCACTATTCGAAACAAGTATCTTTTCCCTCAAATAGATGATCTTTTTGACCAATTGTAAGGTGCATCAATTTTCTCTAAGATTAATCTAAGTTTCGGTTACCATCTATTGAAAATTAGGCCTGAGGATGTTTCTAAGATGACACTTAGAACTCGCTATGGGCACTATGAGTTTTTGGTTATGTCATTTGGTTTGACCAATGCGCTTGCAGCTTTCCTGAGTTTGATGAATGGGGTGTTCAAACCGTTCCTTGATTCGTTTGTTATAGTGTTTATTGATGATATTTTGGTCTATTCGAAAAGTGAGGAAGAGCATGCCAACCATCTTCATAGTGTTTTGGGTGTTCTTAGGAAGCAAAAGTTATATGCTAAATTTTCTAAGTGTGAATTTTGGTTGACTTCTGTTGCATTTTTGAGGCATGTAGTTTCAAAGGAAGGGGTAATGGTAGATCCTCAAAAGATTGAGGCGGTTAAGAATTGGGTTCGAACAAGTTCTGTGACTGAAGTTAGGTGTTTTGTGGGAATCGCTAGCTATTATCGTCGATTTGTGAAGAACTTTGTTTCTATTCCCACTCACTTGACTAACTTGACCAAAAAGGAGATACCATTTGAATGGACTGAAAAATGTGAGGAGAGCTTTTAAAAGCTCAAGACTCTTTTGACCACCGCACCTATTCTAGCATTATCGATGGAAGGTAAGGATTTTATAGTTTATTATGATGCAGCTCATTCTGGGTTGGGTGCGGTGTTAATGCAGGATAAAAATGTTATAGCCTATGCGTCCGCCAATTGAAAGTGCATGAGAGAAATTATCCAACACATGATTTGTAATTGGTAGCGGTAGTCTTTGTTCTTAAGATCTGGCGGTATTATCTTTATGGTGTTAAATGTGAGGTACTTATTGATCATCATAGTTTGCAGCATGTGTTCACTTAAAAGGATTTGAATTTGAGACAGTGAAGGTGGATAGAGTTACTTAAGGATTATAATGTGATCATTCAATACCATCCGGGCAAGGCTAATGTAGTGGCAGACGCTTTGAGTCAAAAATCGATAAGTATAGGTAGTTTAGCTTGCTTGAGAGCATCCAAGCGACCTTTGGCTAAGGAAATTCAGACCTTAGAGTCCAAGTTCATGCAGTTGGGCATCTCAGAGAGAGGTGGGGTGTTAGCTAATATTGAAGTAAGGGTCACATTCATTGAGGAGATCAATGTCAAACAACTTGAGGATGAGAATTTGGTGGAGCTTAGGAAGAAGACTGTGAATGGTAAGGCACAAGAGACCACTCTTGATGTCGGTGGTGTACTCAATTTTAAAGAGAGAATCTGTATTCCTATATTAGATGACTTGATTGAGAAATTGTTGGCAGAGTCTCATGGTTCGCGATATTCTATTCATCTGGGTGTGACCAAGATGTATAGAGATTTGAAACAAATTTATTGGTAGCCGGGCATGAAGAAGGATATAACGGAGTTTGTGGCGAAGTGTCTAAATTGTCAACTAGTGAAATATGAACATCAAAGGCCGACAAGTTTACTTCAAAGAATGCCAATTTCGGAATGGAAGTCGGAAAGAATAGCCATGGATTTTGTGATTGGTCTTCCCAAGACTTTGGAAAAGTTTGATTCTATTTGGGTAGTGGTTGATAGATTGACCAAGTCAGCCCATTTTATTTCGGTAAGAATAGATTATAATGCTGAACAATTGACTAACGTTTATGTGAAAGAGAGAGTAAGGTTGCATCGGGTGACCCTCTTTATCATCTCAGACTGTGATACCTAATTTAGATCTAAGTTTTGGAGGAAATTGCATAATGAATTGGGCACACAACTCACTTTTAGTACAATCTTCCATCCACAGATAGACGGGCAGTCGGAGAGGACTATTCAAGCATTATAAGACATGTTGAGGGCATGTGTACTTGATTTTGGAGTGCATTATGATAAATTCATACCTTTGTATGAGTTATCCGCATGTGTACTTGATTTTGGAGTGCATTATGATAAATTCATACCTTTGCATGAGTTATCCTATAATAATAGTTATCACTCCAGCATTGATATGGCACCATTTGAGGTACCCATATGATGGTTTGAGGCGGGAGATGTGAAACCTTTGGGGGTATATTTAGTGAAAGATGCTCAAGATAAGGTGAGGGGCATTCAAGCTAAGCTTTTAGCAGCCCAAAGTAGGCAAAAGAAGTATGTGTTTCAAACTAGCGAAAATATTCTTCTTAAGGTATTACCCATGAAAGGGGTTACGAGATTTGGTAAAAAAGGAAATCTAAGTCCGTGGAGGTTCGATGGAAACATCGTCTAGTTGAGGAAGCTACTTGGGAAACCGAGAGGGACATGCGAGACAAGTATTCCCAATTGTTCGTCGATTTAGGTACTACTTCATTCCTTCCTGAGCCTATTTTTCCTAAGTTTTGTCACTCGGGGACGAGTGATGGGTAAATTGGTATCTATTGTAACGACTTGTTTCCGTCGTTATAGAAATGCCAACGGGAGAAAAATTTGGGGCCGGAAAACTTTTTTCGTAGTATTGAGATTTTCCCAACCTTTTCCAGATTTGGATGAAATCGGAGACTTTGAGGTGTAGGGAAATCTGGTAACAATTGGGTGAATCATTTATGATTTTGATTACATGAGTGGTTAGGTAACTCGTTAAAGAATCCGTACGACTTTACGAAATTGAATTCGGGTGAGTAGAACTCCTGGAATCGATCTTGGTGTAAAAGGTATTTTCTGAGCGTCGTTGGTTAGAGGTGTGTTGTGAAATGAGAATTTTGAAATTCTTGAATTAGCTCTTTATGTCCTGTAACCTGCATTGGCGCCACTTTTTGCCGTTTTGGCGGGGTCGCTACAACAAGGTGATGGCCGCTGTGGCGGGCTCGATGCAAATTAAAGTCGTTAATAAACCCCTAAACGACCTCATTATGCATTTTTTAACTTTTAGAGCTAAGGAACGAACCCCATGTGACTCCTACTCATTTTTCACCTTTCTTGAGGCTAAATGTAAGCTTTTCACTTTCCGAATCTGTTTTTCGATCCGTATAATGTAATAGAATGGGTGAATATTGATGGGGGAGGGTTTTGTATAGATTCTATGGTGAAAACAACCCTAAATTAGATAGTTGGGATCATGTGTATGATCTAGGGTTCATATAATTGTTATATATTCGGGTAATTAGTGATTATTTATTGATTCCCTTATTATATTGATTGTTTGTAGACCAAGAACAAGCGGAACGAATTCGGAAAGAGAAGGATCAAGTTTCTTAGGGTTTCAAGCTTGTTTCGAGGTAGGTTATGGTTGTGATTCTATGATTGTGTGTTGTATGTTTGTTCTTGCTTTATTATGATACTTGTATATGTATAAATGATGCAATGTTGATCACACTTGTTGTAAATGAGATAGATGAATGATGATTGCCATGAAATCATGACTTAAATGTATGATCTTGATGATATACTTGTGATTGTGATTGAGGTGTGTTGAATGGATCGATTGCCATGTTTCGACATAACGAACTTGGATCGGTTGCCACGTTCCGACATAAATATGGGATCGGTTGCCACGTTTTGAAATAATTATGGGATCAGATACCACGTTTCGGTATGCTAATTGTTTGGGTTTGGGTTTCATGAGAGGACCAATGATTTGATATAAATGTGATGTTTTTCGTTGTACGTAAATGTTGATAATATTGTATATGTTGATATATATGCATGTGATATAATGTTGTCTTGACTTGCTTATGTTGAACTTAGTGAGATAGTTGCGTGATCCTACCAGTAAACTGTGGTTGTGTACTGATACTGCACTTGCTCTTATTTTGTTGAGTACATGACATCTTCAAGTGGCTACTGACAGACCTCCTTTAGGAGATTAGTGATCGTCTCTTCGAATTCAAGGGTGAGCCAATTCTTTCGGGTTGCCACGAATTTCTCTTTCGTCTATGTCCACCATTTTTGGACTTAAACATTTGTTCTTGTTAATTGATTAGTTCATTAGAATGGGGTTGCATCCCTTCTCGTTTAGACTCGGTTCATTGTTAGATGTTTTGGTACATTGAGTTTCAGGTTCTAGGTTAATTTTTCTACATTGTTAGTTGTTAGATCTTTTGTTGAAGTTTCTGGGAACTTCAGTTTTAGCTATTATTTCTGCTTTCATATACTTAAATGTCTTAGTTTTATTTTTAGTTGCTTGGTTTGAGTTGTAGTAGTGGTTCTCCTACCGAAGGGTCAGTGTGGGTGCCAATTATGAGTTTTTGATTGTGAGACTTATGTTCCATCTGAGAATTTGAGACCTAATACTGATAATCTACTTGAGACTTATATTGATAGTTGTGAAAGCAATGCCCAAGTACCTCAAGGACTTAAGGTGATATCTTCTAGATGAATTGAAAAGATGCTAGATGTACTTTAAAAGATTAACTGTTATACACGAATACTACATAACTAGAGTTTCATAAACGCAACTAGATCAAAGTTACGATATGAAACAGTAGTCCACAATCTTAGTTTCACATTTTTATTAATAACCTCAAACAATTTTAGTTATTAAAAATAACAAACCAAATTCTATTAAATTTACTTTCTGCAACCGTTTGTAGAAATAAAGACCATTTGTTCATGTTACATCAAAGAGTAATTCAAATCCTACACCCTGAACGTGATCGGCACTCATAATCCATTTTTGATCCCTAAGCGAATTCTTAACCTGACTAACTAATTAGCGGAAGACTCACTCAAGCAATAATAGACTTAAAACAAACTTTGATCTCAAAATAAAACTTAACTCGAATGTCTGAAAGTACCTGTTGTTATAATCATAATAGTTTGCAAAACATCTTTAAAGGAAAGAAATAACTGAGAGACTTCTCGACTCTATCTATCTATGAAGCCTCTAATGTTTAAGATAGGTGTTGGGACAAGACCCACGACGCCTCAAAACAACTAAACAAAAATTAAATGTGAAGTCCTCCGAAATGCAAGGAGGCTCACCAAAACTGTCTGGACTGTAGAGTGATCTCAACAGAGCGCATGTTGATTATCCTAGACACCTGTATCTGCATTATGAAAAGATGCAGGTCAAATGACATCATTACATTTGAATGTACAAGTATGTAATATATAGCCGAGGCAAAATAACGAAATGAAAGGGCTGCAATAATAACAATGTACTTAAGCTGAATGTAAAGAAATAAAGAAGTTATATCATTTAAAACTTTACAAAATACTTTCTCATCTCTGAACTCAACAGAATAAGTGTTACATAAAAATGCTCTTTAACTTTATTGGGAGATTCTCTAATCGACAACCATCACTATGAGCTACGTGATGATACAATGTCTTGTCCACACTATCAGAACTGTCCTATATCATTCTGGGATATAGAACCTCTCAACTAAGTTGATCCACTAAGAAATAAAGATTCATCTATAAAGTATGATCTTGTACCCATGTCGGCTGTGAGTTGTCTGAACTCTCCCTCGTATCGGTGCTCAATACTACTCCCAATAATATATAGTCTTGCTCAAATGTATTAAACATATTCTTTCTCTGGCTTGAGACTTAAAAGAGGTAGTTGTTCTAAAATATCTCTGAAACTCATTGCTCATTTAGAAAATAAGGTTTATCTTTGCTCAATCTAAAAATACATTATAGGTTAAGATAATTACTTAAAAGGGTCCTCTTTAAGAGGTAATTGATTTGTACTCAATCTTTCTGAAAACTCTTTTAACTTTTCTCAAAACAATATTCTCTTTCTTTATGTAAAAGTGAAACATTTGAAAAATACTTAGTTCCCTTATATTCTTGCTTAAATCTTGGATAAGTTCTTTCTCAAACTCCTCTTTACTTTCTCAAAACTTAGTTTAAATAATTATATTTTGTTTAAAATATTCTCAATATGAACTCAATAAATACGTGGTTTGATAGTAGTTGTCATCTTACATGTTATGAAATTGTTGGGTTACAGTTGTTTTTGGGGTTTGTGGAAATCAAGCAAAAGATGAATGAGCAAGTAGATTATTAATTCATGGGATTAGGGAGGTAATTCCCGAAATAAATGTGTACTCAAAATAGGATCCAATGTTTGGTTGTTGATATATGTAGGTGATGATTTATTTATTTTTTTCAAAGTATGTAATGTGTGCATGTTAACTGCTTTGAGTATTATTTGTGCGATGCATGTGGGGAAACAATAAGGTTAATGTGAATTGACTTGATGTAATAATCTCATGCAATGAATTTGTTATTTACTTGTGGTTTCAAGTTGATTGTTCATTATGATTATGATTGTGCATATTATTTTTTATTCATGTTTGGCTCGGGTACCATGTCGGTACATGATACTAACGATTGACTCGAATACCACACATGGTAAGAATCATTAATAATTGACTCAGGCACCGCATCGATGCACTAACCATTTGTGTGTGGATTGCATGAGAGAAATGAATTTTCATGTTGGTTCTGTGGGTGGACCAGATTTCTCATTTATGTTATATTCAGCACCCGTTGGTCTTTAAGTGGTCGGTTTGGTGTATTTTAATGTGGGGATGCTTTTTATGTAGACCAAAATTGCATGTTGAACACAATATGTTGTGTTTTAGAAGATCTTTGGGTTGTCTGAATTATTTTAAAGGTGAGTGAGACTCATATATGGGCCACTCTGTGATTTTGTGGGACATATTTCATGTGTTAGGTTAATCAAGTTGGAGTCCGGAGTCTTGTTCAGATTTGTTATACATAAACGGTGTGTGTTTGTAAAAGTGGTCTAAAATATATCTGATAAAGTGTAGGCATGGGAAGCTTAGTGTGGCAAGAATGTTGAATGTTTAATGGTGACGTTCGCAGCAAAATGAGGTAGGAAGCTTAGCTTATGTGTACTAGTTTATGGGTATTATTGTCACGACCCAGACTATCGTGATTTGCACCTACACTAACACTCCGATGGGAGAATCATTTATACTAATTAGCTAACCAACTTAATCAAAATACTAAGACATTGAAGGTTACAGAAGCAAGTTTAAATGCTAAGGAAAGAAATGAAGAGTTCCCATAAACTCCAACAAAAGTCTAACAACACAAAACAAATGCGGATTAGAACCTGAAAGTCAATATACCAAAACTCTAACAAGATTCATAAGTCTAAATAAGAAGGGGTACAACCTCATACTAACATAAGAAATCTAAGGAACTAGTCTAAGTCCAAAAATGTGGACATAAACAGAAGAGAACTCATGGCAGCCCGGAAGAACTAGCTTACCCTTGAATTCAATGACGTTCACTGATCTTCTAAACGAGGTCTATCAATAGCCGCTTGAAGATGACATGTACTAGACAAAGAAAGAGCAAGTGCAATATCAGTACATAACCACAGTGTACTGGTAGGATCACACGGCTATCCCAATAAGTGCAACAAACATAAGTCAATACAACATAGTAATAACATGCATACACCGAACATATACAATATCAATATCATTTACAAACAACGAGCAGTTTCACAATTCTCAAATATCACAGTTATGTCAAATCAATGATCCTCTCATGGAACCCACACCCAAACTGTTAGCGTACCGGTACGTGGTACCCAATCTAATGTTTATGCTGGAATGTGGCAACCGATCCCATGTTTTTATCAGAATATGACAACCGATCCCGTTATTATATCAGAACGTGGCAACCGATCCAAGTTATTGTGTCAAAATGCAACACCCGATCCATTCAACAACCCACAATCACAATCACAAAGTACATTCTCATAATCATACAATCAAGTCATGATTATTCATCATTCATCTATCCTCATTTACAATTAGTGTGATCAATAATGCAATATTCACATACATACACGTATTATAATTAAGCAAGAACAAACCTATATCACACCACATGAAATCACAAGCATTACCTACCTCGAACAAAGCTTGAAATCTCCTAAGAAACTTGATCCTTCCCTTTCCGGATTCTTTCCGCTTGTTCTTGGTCTACAAACAATCAATTTAACACGAGAATCAATAAACAATAACTAATTACCCAAATTACCAACAATCCTATCAACCTTAGATCAAACCCATGATCCCAATATCCAAATTAGGGCTTTTTCCACCATAATTCCCAGATCAAAACCCCCTCATCGATAATTACCCATTAGATTACATTCTACGGATCGAAAAATGGGTTCAGGGAGTTAAAATCTTACCTTTAGCCTTAAGAATGGTGAAACACCATCAAGAAAGCACATGTGGTCGTCTCCTAGCTCTCAAAGTCAAAAAGTGCAAAATAAAACGTTTTGGAGTTTACTTCTGACTTAAGTCGCGTTTGTCCCGCCACAGTGATACTCATTCCGCTACAGCTGCCCCGCCCCGGCAGGAAAATCCTGCCTTAGCGGCTTGCACGGAACCAGTGAGCAAATTTAATTATTCCAAGACCCCCATTTCACAACACACCTTCAACCAATAACACTCAGAAACTACTAGCTCATGCTAATATCAAATTCGAGAATTCTACTCGCTCGAATTTAATTCCGTAAAGTCCTATAGGTTTCTTAACGTATTAGCTATCTACTCATGTGATCAAAATCATAATTAAATCACCCAATTGTTACCAAATTTCCCTAGACCATACTGATTCCGATTTCGTCCAAATCTGGACAGTTATAGCATATACGATCAAAAGATGGCTTGCTTCCCGCCGAAGGTGCGACTCCCTAGCTATCCTGAATCAAATTATGTGGTAGAGTTTCAGAGTAATTACCTGTAGAAGCGGACATAGAAGAATGAATTGGTCGGAATGCAAGAGTCGGCCTCCCTGAACCTTTAGAGTAAGATCCCTGAAAGTTGCCTGAATTTTTGGCTTTCTTAGTCAATGCCTTAGCCTGACCGTCTCGCCTCACCCCCTCCACTTTCTTCACAAAGTCTGTTACCTCATTGAAGCTTTTTCCTGCAGAGATCATATGAACAAACAATACTTGCAGCTCAGAATTTAGTCCCTTAATAAATAAATAGATCCTCTCTTCTTCAGTAGTCACCAATTGCGTAGCATATCTAGATAGGGCATGAAACCTAACCTCATAAGAAGCCACATGCATACCACCTTGCTCCAAAGCTATGAACTCATCCTTCTTACGATTCCTGAAGGTTCGAGGCACATACTTCTCCAAGAACAGAGCATGAAACTGGGTCCAAGTAAGTGGGGGTAAAACTGAAGATCTGCATTTAACATAAGCTCTCCACCACTGCTTAGCCTCATCTTGAAGCTGAAAAGTTACAAACTCAACTCCATGCTGATGGACAATTCCCAACTTATAAAGCCTCTCAGAGCAATCTTGGATGAACTCATATACATCCTCACTCTCGGAACCATGGAACACAGGCGGTTTCAACTTCAAGAACTTAGTCAACATCTTATGCTCATTACTAGTCATAACAGGACCCAACAAAGGACGAAAGAAAGTATCATTACCTCCATTTCCACCCACCTTGGGCGCAGTGATAACAATAGGGGGATTGGCGGGAGCTTGAGCTGCTTGAACAGAGGGAAGCACTCCAGGACCAACCAATCCTTTCAAAAGCGACATGATTTGTTGAGCTAACACTGGGTCTAAAGGAGGAATACAAGTAGTCTCAGCCTGCACTTCTTCCCCTTGTCTAACGTTCTCCTTCTCCTCAACCTATACATTCTCCTCTACCTCTCTATAGTGCGCAAGAGGGGCCTCATTTCTGGGAGCATCTCCAACCGGTGCTCCATCCCTATTAGGCACCACCCTTTCTCGACCTCTAACCCTAGCTCTTTCTCTGCCCCTGCCTCGACCGTGACCTCTCGCTGCAGATTCCTCAGCCAGAGCATTGATGGGAGCTACGGGTCTGACGCCATTGAATTTAGTGTTAACCATCTGCGGACAAAAGAGTGAAGAATGTTAGATACCAATTTAAATCACTAGATACCAATTGAAATCAAGTTATAGCACAAAAGGAGACAAGAGAAAACAGAGAGATTTCCTAAAGTCATATAGCCTCTCGAAGAAAAGTACTGACGTCTCCGTATCGTTTCATAAGACTCTACTAGACTTATTTTGGTACATCGAGATCAACAAACCTACGCTCTGATATCAACTTTGTTACGACCCAGACCATCGTGATTGACACCCACACTAATCCTCCGGTGGGAGAACCATTTATACTAATTAGCTAACCAACTTAATCAAAATACTAAGGTATTTAAGGTTATAGAATCAAGTTTAAATGCTAAGGAAAGAAATGAGGAATTTCCATAAACTCCAACAAAAGTCTAACAACCCAAAACAAATGCGGAATAAATACTTAGAACCTGAAAGTCAATATACCAAAACTCTAACAAGAACCATAAGTCTAAACAAGAAGGGGTACAACCCCATACTAACATAAGAAATCTAAGGAACTAGTCTAAGTCTGAAAATGTGGACATAAACAGAAGAGAACTCATGGCAACCCTGAAGAACTGGCTCACCCTTGAATTCGATGACGATCACTGATCTTCTAAACGAGGTCTGTCAATAATTGCTTGAAGATGCCCTGTACTCAACAAAAAAAGAGCAAGTACAGTATCAGTACATAACTACAGTGTACTAGTAGGATCACACGGCTATCCTAATAAGTGCAAAATACATAAGTAATACAACATAATAATAACATGCATACACCGAACATATACAATATCAATATCATTTACGAACAACGAACATTTTCACAATTCTCAAATATTACAGTTATGTCAAATCAATGGTGCTCTCATGGAACCCGCACCCAAACTGTTAGCATATCGGTACGTGGTACCCGATCCAATGATTATGCCACAACGTGACAACCAATCCCATGTTTATGTCAAAACGTGGCAACCGATCCAAGTTAGTGTGTCGAAATGCAACACCCGATCCATTCAACAACCCACAATCACAATCGCAACGTACATTCTCATACTCATACAATCAAGTCATTATTCATGGAATTCATCATTCATCTATCCACATTTACAATTAGTGTGATCAATAATGCAACATTCACATACATACACGTATTATAATGAAGCAAGAACAAACCTATATCACACCACATGAAATCACAACCATCACTAACAAAACTTGAAATTCCCTAAGAAACTTGATTCTTCCCTTTCCAGATTCTTTCTGCTTGTTCTTGGTCTACAAATAATCAATTTAACACGGGAATAAATAAACAATAACTAATTACCTGAATTACCAACAATCCAATCAACCCTAGATCAAACCCATGATCCCAATATCCTAATTAGGGATTTTCCACCATAATTCCCAGATCAAAACCCTCCCCCATCAATAATTACCTACTAGATTACATTATATGGATCGAAAAACGGGTTCGGAGAGTTAAAACTTTACCTTTAGCCTTAAGAATTGTGAAAAACCGTCAAGAAAACACCTGGGGTCGTCTCCTAGCTCTCAAAGTCGAAAAGTGGAGAATAAAATGTTTTTGGGGTTCATTTTCGACTTAAGTCGCGTCTGTTCCGCCACAACGGTACTCACCAACTATAACGACCCCGCCCTGGCGGGAAAATCTCGCTTTAGCGGCTTGCACGGAACCAGTGAGAAAATTTAATAATTCCAAGACCCCCATTTCACAACACACCTTCAACCAATGACACTCAGAAACTACCCGCTCACGCTAAGATTAGTTTCGGGAGTTCTACTCACCCGAATTCAGTTCTGTAAAGTCGTACATGCTCCTTAATGTCTTAGTTGTCTACTCATGTGATCAAAATCATAATTAGATCACCCTATTGTTACTAGATTTCCCTAGACCTAACTGAGTCCGATTTCATCCAAATCTGAACTAGGTTGGGAAATTCCAAGTTACTACGAAAAAGTTTTTCGGCCATAAATTTTTTTCCGTTGGCTTTTCTATAACGATGGGAACCGGTTGTTACAATTATACCTGGGATGGTACAAGCATAGGGTCAAACACTTTAGGTGGTGTAACTTTCATATTGCATGTTTCCTTCTGAATGTCTACTTTATATTAGGTGGTGGATTCGGATCGACCGATGATGTCTACCAATACGTGTTATTTGTACTGATATTACTCTTGCTATGCCACTTGACATTGTCTGATTATAGGATCAGTGATGTTTCTTAGGAGAAGATGACGATGATCTCTAACAACTTCTACTCTTTTTTCCCTCTAAATGGAAGTTGTGCCTTTTTTTTTTTTTTTTATGTATTAGACTCTCTTAGTAGCTTTGTCATGTTTAGATTAGTTTCTTATGAGAGTTTTCGATCAGTTGGTTAAAAATGATTCATAGACATGAGTTTTCATGGTTATTTCAACTTTTAAAGATATTTCTTAGGTTTTATTTACTTTTGCATTTCTAGTTTTAAATTGAACGGTAAGGGTTTTGCTATCTAGGTGTTAAAGTAGGTGCATATGTGATCGGATGGGTTGGATCATGACTATATATATAGAGAGAACTAATCAAATTAATGTCCAACAAGAAGGATAAGAAAATGGGTAAATTAGAAACTTGCATCAATATTTTGAATTATTTGAGATAATTTCAGAGACCTCCCCTCATGTATTTCATCATAACTTTTCTTGTGATTTATGATATTACGCTTACTTTTCTTATTTCAATTATTTATGACAACTCATTTTACTTATTTTTCATTAATAGAAATAAAATACAGTTTGACAAATCTACCTTCTCTAAAATTAATTTCTTTCGATTAAATATTTCTATCAAATATATTATATTTGACAAATTTTGTAAACCCTTTGATGAAAGTCTTGAAACCCATTCAAGAACTTATCTGATTGAAATTGTTTGTAATCATAAAGAACATATATAAAACTACAATCTGTTGACAGAAAATCAATCTCAGAAAACCCAAAAGAAGCAAATATTAAACAAGCACACTGTAAAGAAAACATAAATTGATGTAGTTTCAAGAAACCCACAAACGAGAAAAGGAATAAAAATGAAAATAAATATAATTCCACAATATCTTATTTTCTTCAAGTAACGGATTTTAGCCAACGAAAAGGATCTTCTCAACAATGAAGAAAAAGTAACCCTTTGAACAAGAGGTGTTTATCCCATGAGTCATGCAAAGAGGAACCCACGAATTGGCAAATGTCTATATGTCTCTATGAGAAAATAATATTTTCTTTAACAAAACATATTCATAAAACTAATTAATTAAAAGAGTATAGTTTAAGAATAGACAATGTAGTCATATTATAATAGTTTTCATTAATGATAATCGTTTAAGAAAAGACAATGTAGTCATATTATAATAGTTTTCATTAATGATAATCGTTTAAGAAAATTGTTACAAAAATTATTAAAATAATAGAGGTAAACGTAATAATGTAAATTACGAAGAAGGTTAGTGTAATAGAACAATACTTAAGGGGAGATCTCTGAAATTATACCTAATTATTTTAAATGTAAAATACATTATGAACTCTGAGGAACATCTCTTTGGCGGTCAAATTCTTAATGTGTATAAAATATTTCCCATAAAATTAATTTAAGGGCACATTTGACTAAACTTTTAAAATTTACTCATTAATAGATATATTTTTATCAAAATGAAATTTTAGAACAATGCTCTAGGAGAGCAGCAGTTGGATTTTCGTCACCATATGAAAAATATATTTTTCCTATATTAGGAAAACAATTTATAGTTAGTCAATAAATTTGAAATTGTTTATGCTTGTCAAATTTTGAAAATGATATACAAATACTCACTTTAGAGTTATACTATTTAAAGAGAAAAATGATTTTTATTATTTACAATGAATGTTTTTCATTGAAATAGAAAAAACTTAAATAACAAATACGTTAATTAAGTTTTAATCAAAATTAATATGTGACATCAATTATCTAACTATTCTAAAAAATTAATTGAAGCATAATGTAATTAATTAACAGCACATGCAGCTTGAACAATCAGATAAGAAAGAGTAGACTTATCTATAATTGAAAATTACAAAGATAAAATAATAATTTACTTAAGCATAAAGCAATAGCTCTTTACAAGAATGTACCTCACTTATCAACCTCTTTCATGTTGAAGTTTGTCACACATGAATCTGTGATTAAATTAAATATGTGCATGTTCCATTCTTTTTTTAAAACAAATTATTTATTAAGGATTTCTTTTATCAAATTACTCATATTGATTATGTTTTACAAAATTTAAATGTTAGTACTCTATGTAATTATTTAATGACAAGAATAATATTTGAAGATTATCATAATTTGTATTAGTTTGTTAAAATGAACGATTACAAAAATGTTTTTAATATAAGGGATTAAAAAGAAACAAACATAATATTCGATATTGAGAAAAATATTAAGTATTAATATGTTTCTTATTAATAGTGTCAAATTTATGAACAAATAAAGTAATTTATACGATGGAACCACGATTCAAATAAAGATAGTGGGAGAAAATTAAAGAACTTTCCTGTTTTGATGGTAGTTGTAACGACCGGACCAGTCATTTTGAGTACCTATAGGGGAAAATATTGGGCCAGAAAACTTTCTGGGTAGTAATTTAGTTTTTTTTTACTAGATCAGCCTAAGATGGAATCTGGGTTAGGTGATGTCTAGGGACATTAGGAAATAGATGGGGAGTAATTTTGAGGCTTGATGGATATATTCTTGTAGCCAAGACATTTAGAAATTCATAAGGCCTTTCGGAAGTGAATTTGGGTAAGTAGAACTTCCGAAATTGAATTTGACGTGAAAGACGTATGCCAGGACGTTAAGAGAAGAGTTTGTATTGTAAAAAGGGTCTTTTTCCTGAGTTTGGATCGCAAAACTTTCGTCGACCTCGCTATAGTAGAAGCGGAGTGTGCAGACAGCTATAGCGAGAGAATTGAGATTTTATGTAGAAAATTGCTCAAAATCTTTATTTTCTGCAAATTGAGTTCTTGAGACAAAGAGAGGCGATTTCAGGCAGTCTGCACCAATTTTCTCACGGAATTCACCGATAAAGGTAAGAATTTGGCTCCTCAATCTTCTAAATTATTTCTTAAGCCTTAGAAACTAGGTTGTTAACATTGGGGGAAGGTTTTGACATGACTTCATGGTCGGAAAGAGCCCTAAGTTGGGAAAGATGATTACATATTGGATGAGATTGGGATTTGTTAATAATCTGAATAAATTAATAGGTCATTAGTGATTGATTATTGTTTGCATTGCTTAGTTTAGACTTAGAACAAGGTAAAACACTTTGCAGGGAAAAAGTTCAGACTATAATTAGAGTTTCCAAGAGGTATGTATCAAGGTAGGTGATGGTTGTATGTTTCCGATTTACGTATGTATGTTTATTGCTTGTAGTATCATATGGTGCAATGCATGGTAAGAAGGTATATGAAATGATATGAGGTAGAAAGTTTCATGCAATGAAATTGTGACATGACTTGTGGTTTTTCAAGTGATCTTGTCCCTTGTGCTATATGATCTTGCATGCTTGATTATGATTGTTGGTTGGCTCGGATATCACATCGGTATAATGTATTATTGATTGGGTCCGATATTACATCGATATGATACTACTAGTTTGGTTTGGATTCCATGAGAGGAACATGTATGTATTTGAGGTTCCATGAGAGGACCGACATTTGCATTAGGACCATGCCAATTTATGCATTTTTGTTTCACAACATGTGACAGAGAGTCTAAATGTGACTAATAATTATTGTTATAATTTGTATTGCTCTGTGTTACTATTTGATGGTGAAGTGTTTATATGCATATGTTGGATTGGCCGCGTGATCCTACTAAAATACAGTGGTTATGTATTAATACTGCACTTATTTCTTTTGTGCATCGATCTTCTAGCAGCTGATCTGATCTGAGACCTCAGTTGAGAGACACTTGATCAGAATCCAAGGGTGAGTTACATCATTCAAGCTATCATAAGTTCTCTTTTACTCTTCTTCATCTTTTCAGACATAAACTTTAGTATCTGACTTTATGATTAGTTTTGGGATTTCATCCCAATTGCCTATTTAGAGTTTTGGTTATGGTGACTTTCAACTCTTAGGGGTTGTTTCCACATTTAATTATTTTGGCTATTAAGTTGAGTTTATGGGGACTCAATTCTCTAGATAACTACACTTTTACTCACCCACCAGGTTGTTTAGTGTAGATTAAGGCTGGGCACCGGAACGGGTTGTATCGGTACCGTTCCGGTACCATTCCGAAAAATTTCGGTCCGATAGTATTCGAGACGGGATGGGATACAATGAACCGGTACACGGAACGGAACGGTATCATGATTTGGTATCGGTCCATCCCGGTTCATTTCGATTCCGTTCCGGTATCGGTAAATCATTTTTAATTAAAATAAAAAATAATATTTTTGTCATTATTTACTTTTATTAGCATTTCTTTTTTGTTTATTTAATTTTTTAATATTACAAACTTAAGTTATTTAACTTACAAGTTATAAGTATAACATAATAACTTATAAAAGATTCAAATCTTTAAAACTTATAACATAACTACATAAGCTCAAAAACATTTTAAAAAAACTTTATTAAACTTAACTTACAAACTTATATACGTAAAAATTTTAAAAAAAATATCTTTAAAATAAACTTAAGTAAAATTATTATAAATTTTAAAACTTAAATACTATAAACTAATATAACTTAGAAAAATAAAAAAAACATTTGTATTTTTGTAATTCAAAATAACTCAAAAATAAATCATTTTTTGAAATAGCTATATTTGTCGTCCCGTTTATCCCATCCCGTTCCAGTCTATTCCGGTCCGTCCCGATTCTATCCCGGTATATAGTGGAACGGGACGGAACTGAACCTCCATCCCGGTTGTTCCGGTCCGGTTCATCCCAGTACCGATCAACAACCCGGTCAAACCGTACCGTTTCGGTCCGGTACTGTTAATTCCGGTCCGGTGGTCCCATTCCGGTCTGGTGCCCAGCCTTAGTGTAGATGTCACTGATGACGGTTTGGATCATGACAATATTGCACTAAGGATCAACCCTTAGTTTATTTTCATTTGTCTTGGTGATGAATGTATTGATGCAAAAAATTTAATATGAGGTCTCATGGTGTATTTTATTGTGGATGACATAGTTTTGATTACTAAGACACGTGACACATTAGTTAACACTAAGTTGGAGGTTTGGAGAAAGACCCTGAGAGCTAGTCCAAAAAGTCCAGATTGAGCAGGATCAAGACAAAATACTTGAAGTGCAAGTTCAGTAATGTAAACATGAGGCTAACATGAAAGTGAAGTTTGATACACATGTCATCCAAAAGGAAGATCATTTCAAGTATTTTGGGTTTATTATTAAGAGAAATATGGAGATTGACAAGGATGTCACTCACCATATTGATGCAGGGTGAATGAAATAAAGGCACTCATCCGAAGTCTTGTGTGATAGGTGTCACCGAAACATAAAGGCAAGTTATATAGAGTAGTGGTTAGACCAATTACGATTTGTGGGAAGGAGTGTTGACCAGTCAATAACTATCACATATAGAAAATGAAAGTGACGAAGATAAGTGTTGCAATGGATATGTAGGTATACCAGGAGAGATATGATTATAAATGAGGATATCGGAGTCAAAGTGGGAGTGACTTCAATGGAACACAACATTAGGGAAGTATGGTTGAAATTGTTTGGACATGTGATTAGGAGATGCATGGACCCATTGCGGAAGTGTGAGCGATTGCCTATGGATAATTTCAGGAAAGGTAGAGATAGACCAAAGAAATATTGAGGAAAGGTGATTAGACATGACATGTCATGACATAGTTTCATCTAACTAAGGACATATGACCATAAATAAGAAGATGTGAGAAATATGACTTAGGGTAGGAGGTTAGTAGGTAGGAGTGCAGAGGTGTCCATACTAGTAGATAGGAGTGCATATTCGTGTTGTCCACACTAGTAGTTGTAGTATTACACTTGTAATTTCTTGTCTTTCGATTTTTGTTACTATATATCTATTTATTTCATGTAGTTCGATTATAGTATTATTTTGTTGTAGTACTATTCTACTATAATATGTTGTTTTATTTTACATTCATTACTTGTTTTTTGGATTGTTTTCTTGAATAGAGAATCCATAAAAAATATAACACCCTAGAAAGTTTTTGAGTTGAGACTCGAACCATCCTTCATTGAGAGTAGAATTTTACCGAGGAATTTAAACTTTCTTGAGTGTTAAGGTCACTAGATGTAGCACTTTGAGTATCAAGAAGAACTAAAGAGAGTTCATTCAAGTCATTCCTAAGTTCTTTTAAGTTTTGGGTCAACTTCAAATGACCACAACTTTTAGTATAGGATGAATTAGGTGGCCCATAAGATATCAAATAAAAGGTCTTTGAATTATCTTTCCAACTCCACCGAGTTTTCTAAGTTTCGAGGTTGGATGAGTAAAATATGACCTTTTGAAGTCAGGCTGTCTAATTAAGGAAAGTTATCCGAAAATAGTGAGGGGGTATTTTGGTGTTTTCCTTACCCAATCAGATTTATTCATTTTTAGTAAGGTTTGAGGGGTCTATTCTGATTAGGTACAGTTTTATAATCCTAATATACACCTAGGGTTTTAGTTGAGAGTTCAAGAAAAGAAAAGAGGAAAGGATCAAGGCGTTCATCGAGATTCTTGAGAGTTGTTGCGGATTTTCTCCATGGGTTTGATCCCTAAGAGGTAAGTAAGTTTACATAGTGTTGGGTTTGTTCACCCACACGCCAGACATGATTTTCATATTCGAATTCGTCCATAAAGATTGAAAGATTTAAGTTCTTGATAAGTGTTCTTGAAGTTTCATTATAAATCTTGTTTTGTTGAGGTTTTGATAAATTAGTGAGATGAAAATGAGTGTTTTGAGGGTTGTATTGAGTAGATTAGAGTTTACTTATGTTAAGTAATCTAATCCAAGTGATTGGGAAAGAAACCATTCGATTCTAAGTGAGTTAGGGTCCGAAAACGAGAAAGAAATATCGTCGAGATTTTCTGGGTTGGGGCTGGAGCACCGCCCCAGTAGTGCACCAGAAACCTTGGTTTATAGGTAAAGAGATGGTGCCCTGCGCCAGGATCGCCTGCCTCTACCCTTTCTCCGTCGTTTCGCCCATTTGAGTCTTTTAAAAGGATACATTCAAGCCCTATCGATCCTAAACACTCTAAACTACTTCTAAACACCTAGAAATCATTCCTAACATGATCATAACCTTGAATTCATAATTCAAATTCAAGGTAGAGTTAAGAGTTAGGTTTTGAGAGTTCTTCCGAACATTTTGAGAAAGTCCCTTTGAGTCTTTTTGAGGAGTCTTCTACAATTTCTAATAACTTGTTTCAAGACTCGAGCAATTGAGTATGAGAATGAGGAGAATGTATTCATGAGTTTACTTTATCATCACAAGATCCTTCGTACCATGAACCATAACTCTTGAATTCATAATTCACATTCAAGAGAGAGTTAAGAGTAGATTGTGAATCCTTTGACATCAACTATCGATTTGAACTAAGTTTTTAAGAAGTAAGTATGAGAATGAGAAAAGTCGTATACATGAGTTCCATAATGTTCTTTAGATCCTTGAGTCGAGTCGTTCATGCTCATAAATTCCGCATGAACTCCATACATTGAGTGTTTTCGAGAGGAGTAGAATCTTCTAGTTCTAAGTCTTTGAGCATTGAGTTCCTAACCCTTTTGAGATTATATTCCTAATCATGGGGCTATTACATGTTACCCATGAAGGTCATTGAGTTGAGTTGTTCATGCCCATAATTTCGCATGAACCATATGAGTTGAGCAGTCGTGAGATGAGAAGTATCATTGAGCCCTTGAGTTGAGTAGTTCATGTCCATAATTCCGTATGACCCCCCCCCCTCGCTCGCTCTGAGTTGAGTATTCTTAAAATGAGTAGTTTATTGAAGTTCTTGAGTTCTGAGTTGTTGAGTTCCGAGTATTGAGTTCTATCTATGGTTATTGAAAGCCTTGAATTGAATCGTTCACGTCCATAATTCGGCATGAACCCTATTTTAAGAAGTCTTTTTACAAATTGTTTTAAAAACTTATTTTAAAGACTTGAGCATTGAGTTTGAGAAAGAGTAGAGCCGAGTTCATGTTTCTTTTCAAAAGATTATATGGGAACTAAGTATTCCCAAAGAGTAAATGTTTTCACATTTAAACAAGAGAGGAAACACTGATTTCCAAATGAGCTTTTGAGCTAGTTTTGAGTAATAATCTCAAACCACAGAAAGAGTTATGTTTTTATAAATATATGAGCTAGTTACATTTTGGAAGTAGTATTGAGCACTGATATGGGGACGAGTTTGAGTTCAAATAATTCAAAGTCTCCATAAATCGTGTAGCCAACATGGGTAGAAAAGGGTCATACTTTTTAGATAATTCCTTAATGCTTTTAGCATAGCCTAGTGGATCCACTTAGTGAGTAGGTTCTATACCCTGACAAAGTATAGGACGACCATGGCAGCATGCGGCAAGACGTTGTATCATCACATATCTCATAGTAATAGTTATCCGTTAGAGAAACTCCCACAAAGATATTTTGTATTCTTATATACACAGAGTTTACTTTGTATTTTCATATACAAGCAAGTTTTGTATCCTTGCATACAAACTGAGTTACTATTGCATTTTTCATTACATTGAATTGCTTTCTATTGTTTTAAAAGTTTTCCATATATTGCATCTGTATTGTTGCTTTAAATTGAGTTGAGTATCCAAAATTGAGTATCCAGAATTGGGTAAGTCTAGCATCTAATTATTGAGTCGAGCCTTATTTCACTGAGTTGAATGTCTTATCATTGAGTTGAGCCTTATTTTCTATGAGTTGAATTGAACTATATTTCTTTGAGTTGAGTTGAGAAGAGGTAAGTATGTTTCTTTAGAATTTCCCTTACATGCTCGTACATTCCAAGTACTGAGCCATTTGGCCTGCACCGTTTCATGATGCAGATATAGGTACTCAGGATCATCAACATGCATTTCGTTGATACCACATGCAGTTCGAGTTAGCTATGGTGAGCCTTCTTGCTTCCAGAGAGTTCTACTTGTACTTTCAGTTATATCAATTGTTAGGATGTCGTGGGTCTTGTCCCAACTTCCATCTTTGTCAGTTAGAGGCTTCATAGATAGACAATAGAGTTTCAGAGGTTTGTTAATTTATTTTGTTAAATGTTTTAAAGACTTAAGTTGCCTATTTTATGATGAGTTGAATATATTATTTTTATTCAGTTTTTAAGCTTTGTATGCTTGAGTTAGTCTTCCGCTTGTAGTCAACCAGGATGAAGGTTCGCTTGGGGACCAGCAATGGTTCTCGAGTGTCGGTCACATCTAGGGTGTAGGCTCGGATCATGACAAAAAATGTGAGATTAGGATAAAGTCTACCTACATTCTACTATCTTAAAATCTTATTTCATGTGACTTCGCCGAATATGTTATTGTTGTATAAAGTTTTATTAGTTAACAGAGGCACTTTACATGACCATCTTATTAGAGCAACTAGGTACTCCTTCAATTTATGTTCATCTATTTGGTTAGAATACCAAATTTAAGAAAGAAACGAAGATTATTTAGATTTATGATTTTAAATATGTCATAATATTTATGTGGCTCATAATTAAAAGTTTTTTTATAACAATAATTAAAAAATTTAAATTAAATTATTTCCAAATTTAGAAAAAGATTATTTTTTTTCTCAAAAGACCGAAAAAGGAATGTGTTCTATGTAGGGACTAGGGAATAAAAGATTATATAGTATACTCGTAAATATTTTTTGTGCGGGCAAAAATAATTAGTAGAAGCTAAGAGGAGAAGAAAAGGGTTTAATTGGAGTTAATTTTTTTGTAAAATAAAGGTGAAGTTAACCAAAAAGGGTAAATTGGAACTTGCATCAAAACAATTTGCCATAATAAAATAATTTAAATATAGATCTATTTACTTTTTGAATTCTATGTAACATAACTTTGATGGTCAAAACCTAAAGGTATTATAGAATTAATTTTCAGAAAATTAGTTTTTTTTTTTTGAATCAAAGGAAATTAGTTTGTTTATAAGGGACAAAGATGATGAAATTCAAACTAGTAAAAGAAAAGTAATTGAATTAACCTTAATTAATTAGATATACTATTAAATTACCGCTTAATGTTTATTAAAAAGATTAACGGTAATAATGTAGCTTACTTATCAACCTCTTTCATGCGTATTGATGTTGCTAACGCATGACAATAATCAAATCAATATATATGATTAAAGTATTCGATATAAAAAATAAATAAATGTAATATTTGTGTTTAGTAAAACTACCCTCAAATTAATTATTTAAATTTTTTTTAGTTTACAAAGGCATCATACATGACTAATAGAGTAGACTGAATATGGGAAAGAAATAATTATATTTTCCTCTCATGCACACTTTGTATTATAAGATTAAATTAGTTTTATATATACATGATATATTTATACGGTTTTAGTTCCTCGCTAATACTAAAAAGACTGACGGTTGTTGTTCGAATGGTAAGCACCCCTAGCTCTCAACCTTAAAGTTGTGAGTTCGAGTCACCAAGAGAGTAAAGGTGAGAACAATAAAATTGTTTGTAACTTAGAAATATTATATGAACTATTAACAATCTCTTAATTTGTTAATAAGCTAGTAATTAACAACAAGAGACTAACACATAATTTGTTTGTAACTTAATGAATCAAGTGGAATGCTGTTTATTTTTTTAAAATTCTTATTTATCGATTTTGGTATATATATATATATATATATATATATATAAAAGTAATTACCATCCTAAACAAATGAAAAGGAGAAGATTTTATTTATTTATTTATTATTATTATTATTATTATTATTTTCATTTTCATTTTTCCTAAACAACCAAACGGGATTATTGTGACTCATCACGGGAAAATAGAGTGGTTGTCCTAAAAGCATCCGTTGGAGTTTATTTTAGGTCACTCAATTAATAATCGAATAAAAAAATTATAATATAATAATTATTAATTGAATGATCATTTTAAAAATAAACTCCGATCTTAATTAATTTGAAATGTATTGTTAGAATGTTTGACTAAGTTGTTTTTTTGCTTATGAACAATCATCATCTCTTAAACTATCTTTTGATGGTCAACTTATGCATAATCCATGTGTGATATAGCTTATTTGGTGAAGGGGATTCATGTGAACCACCCGATTTACGCTTAAAACTTTCACAATCGAGTTAAACTCAGACAAGTTATATTTTCTAATTTTAGTATTAAAATGAGATTCATTTCTTTTTAATTTATCCAGTAATTTGACTTATATATCATAACATGCTTCAGATATTTAATTCTGAACATGCGCTAAGAATTATATATTTGTATAATTAATCTTGTGCAAACGTCAGTCAGAGGTGTATCCAGAATTTCCCCTAGATGGATGCACGATTACGAAAAAATGTATCTTAAATAAAAATTTGATCGATTTGACCTTTAGTTCGTAATATGAACCATTAAAGTTTAAAAATTATAGGTCCAAAATATATAATACTACTAGTTTTAAATTTTAATATACACATTTGATTTAATTATATAAAAATTTACAATGCTAAATTTTTTAGGAATTCTCAATGTAACACACTTGAAAATTTTGAAAGAATAAAGGAAAAAAAAAATAAAAGAAAAATTAGTTGAAACGATAAAACTGTAACTGATCGATAATCACTTGGAAAAATGTTACTCAAAGAGACAAGATAGATATAAGATTTAAATTTCTATCTCTCACTTAGAGAAGTGCAACCAATCATCATCACATTATTATATGATACTTTGAATATGGGTTCACACATCTATATTTAAATATTTTTTAAGAAATATAACACTACTATATATAATCTAGAGAGGGAAGCATGGCTTCACGTGTACCCACGACACCCCCTCTAGATACGCCTCTGGCAAAAGATGCTTACTTTTTACCTACCATTTGTTCAACTAGCTTTGAAGCTCTTCTTGAAGTATCTAGGGTCAAGGAATTTTGTGAGAAATCTGTGATATGCTAGTTGTTAGATTTTTTTAGTTCACTTGCTCCCTCTAATCTGACAACATAAAGCTCATAATTCACTCATCCAATAACCACCTGATTTTTATTTTATTTTCAAGAAAATATAAATAAATAAATAAAAATTATTATCAAAATGTCTTTTATCTTTTCTGCAAATTCTTTAATTCTAACATTCCATTGACATGTTTAAGACCTGAATATATTTTACGTATCTTTATTTTAAGAACATAAAATTAAAAAGACCATTTTATTTTCTTAAATTTCGTGTCAGCAAATCAAACAAATTGAAACATATAGATAATTAAAAAATAGTGATAGAAGATTCGTATAATTTACGTTGAGATGTACCGCATAGCACGGAAATTCACTAACTTTAATAGTTCCATGTCTTCATGAACTCTTTGTCCTCTCCATCATCAATTTTATAATTATTTTTTTTCAATTTGTTTTTATATATTTGGATAAATAAATTTTAAAATTAACAACAAATAGTAATTAATATAAAATATATTATTTGTTTGCTTAATCTCAGGTGATTGATTGTAGTTGAACCAGTTATATGTCCCCATTATTTGACATCCCCACATGTTCTCTTTAGATACTAGGCTGGATTGCCAGTGAATCACAAACTATCAATTTTTTTTCCTAATATATATATATATATATAGATATTTATGAATATGAATATTCTCTACTTATATATTTAATACATATTTCATTAGAATGTTTTGTTTTATATTAAATATTAAATAATGATAGACAATTAAGTCATAGCCAAAGTAGAATAACATGTCTCTATCTAATATGACATACGATAGCAAACAAAAATGGGCTGGCAAGTTATTTTTTAAATAATATATAGATATGATATATTGTAATTTTTAGAAGAAAAAATAAATGAAATTCGAACAAATTGTTTAAAAGGGATCGGATTATACAATTTGAAAATGGTCGAGAAATGGCAGATTCTTGGGATCTACGTATTAAAACAAATTTTGAACTTCTTTTAATATCAAACTAGAAAACTCACTCTATATTGTCGATCGAGAGGGTTCAAAATTTATATATTTACAAAAATGTTATTTTATACTATGTAACGAATAAGATTCAATTACTCTCTACACATATTATATTGTTGAGAGGATTTATAATTTATATCTATAAAAAAAAACTTTTATATATCTAACTTTATGACGAATAAGATTCAATTGAACCATCATGTAGCACTTGCATACGTCTCATGATAGAGTTAATTAACATAGTATTTGAAATGCAAGATGATGAGAGTTAATGATTTGACTTTTGGATGACTTCTCAACTTGAATTAAAAGTGTTAAGTGATGTATAAAATAAAGTTTTCACCATTTTTAAGTTTGAAAATATATGAAATATGCCGGTTAAAACATCAATACCCTTCACAACTTATTACCTTGTTAGGCGATTTGACACCACACTTTGTTTGGATGGTTCATAGTTGACTGGTTGTTATCTATTGTTTCATAATATATCATATTGTATTATTTTAATAATGCAATATTTGAATAGATTGTTAATTTATTTTCTATTGTTAGTTAAGGTAATATTGGAAGTGCTAGAGGTGGAGGAGTTCTTAGGAACCATGTTGGACAAATGATTATGACTTTCAGTGCCATATTTTGGTTTTTGCTCAAATAATTCAGCTGAGGCTCTAGCTCTAAAGATTGGCCCAAGATATCAACTTATTACCTTTTATTTTGATAAGTTAGAGAGTAAGGATGAGCCCTCACTCCTAGTTTTGTAATGGGGAGGTCAGGTTTCACCCCCCCCCCCCCCCCCCCCCCCCCCCCCCCCCNAGACTCCTTTGGCTTATCTGTTGAATCCCCTTTGAGAGAACCTTCAAAAAAATATTAACAATTTAAATTTTGGAAGCATAACCTTATAAGTAAAGTAGGATATAAGGTAGAAAACTATTAAAAGGGGAAGAGGTAAAAGATAAAATAGGACTACTAACAAGTAAAGACAAAATGAAAAAAAAGGAGAAGAAGGTAACGACACGATAACACCGAATCGATCGTTACACAAAATGAGACTTATTGTTGTTACCTAACAGTACAATATAATAAAATTTAAATAAAAATCAAAGTTAACATTATATTTAAACTAATAACACGTACTACAACCATCCAAACAAGCTATTAACTACTCAAAATGAGGACCTTTAAAACAACGATAAGGCGATACGGCTTGTTAGTAGTAATATTTAACTGATAAGTTGTCTTAATAGTGATGAAGTGAGTGTAGGGGTGTCAAAATGAACCCAAACATAGGTAATCCGTCCAATCCGCCCATAATTTTAAGGGTTGAGCTCAAGATAATTTGAATTGAGTTCAATCTCAACCCATTCAAGGCCTAACCCATTTTAAGAGAAGGCAAAATGACACAAATCCCCCCCCCCCCCCCCCCCCCCCCCTNCCCCCCCCCCCTCTTAAGTTTACTTATTACTATTTTCCCTTAATAGTTTTATTCATCCCCAAAATCCCTCTTTTTCTCTTTTAAGTCAAAAAATCTCACGGATATAATATTGGGCCTTTCCTACGCTAAAAACCAGAGTTCATTCTTTTCTTATTTCTCTCCTAAAACTTCTCCACATTTTCTTTGACAGTTGATTGACAATTGATTTTTCCAATATTCTTCAAAATCAAGTATCTCTCTGTGTATACTCTAGGTAAATTTGATACTTTTCTTGTAATCCTCTTTTGTTTCTTCTTATACTGTTGAAATACTCTTTTGTTTGTTCTTCTAACTGTTGAATCAGATGGATGATGCTAACACTAATCGGATATATAACTATGAAGATACTGGTTGGGAGGAGAACAGATCCAAAAACCTACACGACCCATTGTTAATGGCGAATGTAAAAGATGGAAAGAAGAAAAACGATTTTGCTTCATCTTCAAAAATCGTTCGTAAAACCCCCAAAAAAAGGGTCGAAAATTTGCTCCTCTAATTTCTTGACCTCCATTACCTGAGGTTAGGTTTTAGTTCTTCTTCTTTCGAATGTTGTAATTTTTTTTGTTAGTTAATCAATTTATGATACAAAAAATGCACAAATTCAGATCTCTTATTTAATGTGTCGTTATTGTCTGTAACCAATTTATACACTAACCCTAACTAAGTCAAATTATAATGTATTTTATTTCAACTGTTATAACATGCATTGTTCAGTAGATCTCAGTCATTAATGTATCGCTTGTGTTTTGTTTATGGGTCTGTGTATGTATATCTGCTATTTCAAGTTTCATACTAAATGTTGTATCAGTTACATATAATGTGTCTTTCATAGTAAATGTTGTATCAGTTACATATAATGTGTTTTATTTATGGGTCTATATGTGTATCGTACGTGTTTTGTTTGTGGGTCTGTTTGTGTATCTGTTATTTTTTGTATCTCAGTCATTAATGTGTCTTTCTTAACAATGTGTTATATTTTGTATCATCTTAACAACAGATTGTTATTTTTGCATAATATTCTGTTATGTTTTTGGATTCTTACAGACTATGAGTTATGTTATCAAGTAAATCCCTACACACTACTTGAAATTTGGTGCAACATGCAACAATGACTTTGTACAAGATTTGAAAAAGTACATGAATGTAGAGGCTTTCGAGTTGTTTACAAATTCTATTTTTGGGCCATATGCCGACATTCATACCTGCAACTATCAGGGCCAAATATCCAAATGTTTGTTTTTTCTTGAGATTAAACAGGATAACCCTAACGAGCTTCATGTTCGGCATGTGAATGGGAATATTTTGCGCTTCGGTATAAAAGAATTTGCTATGATAACGGGATTGAAATGCATTGGAGATCCCAATGACTTTCAGTATCCCAATACCTCAAAGAGCAGCCTTATTCAGAAATATTTTCCGAATTTAGTAAAGTCTAATAGTGTGAGTAAGGCACGACTTGTTAACCGTTTTCTTCAAGGTAATTGGGACAACGATCAGGATGTTTTCCACATGGGAATTCTCTACTTCCTCAACACATTTGTTCTCTCACAACTACCTGAATCACCCATCCATGTTAATGACTTCTTGTTGGTTGAAGACGGTACATATGAACATTTTCCTTGGGGACAACGTGCATTTTCAAGGTTAATGATGTCATGGAGGAAAGAGAGAACCAAAGTTAAGCAGTTGTATCGTTTAAGTGGCATGCCCTATGCTTTAAATGTGTGGGTGTATGAATGTGCATCTGTTCTAAATGACTAAATTGTTGTCAAGGAGGGAGACTACATCCCAAGGATACTAAATTAGCGAGTTGTTGGTGTCAAGCCTAAATTTGAGATGTTAATGTCTACTATTTTTACTGAGGTATCAATCATTTTTATATATTTCAATTTGCCTTTATTTTTGCTATTCTGACTTTACAAACTTGTTTTTAGAATGCATGTACCAACATACAACCGACTCGTGAGGAGTTAATTATACTTCAGTTGCCGGACAATCTGGTTGTCTCTCATACCAAAAATTCTTTGTCTGCTGATAAACCTACAAAAGCTGGATCGGATGACATTCCTGGGTTTAAGGATTTCTCCTCTAAACTATCGGATCAGATTGTTAGGAGGAGTAGACGCGTATCTGGAACACATCTACACCCCCCCCCCTCCGAAGAGAAGAAAGAAAATTATTTTGACCAAACACAAAAATATTCCAGTGAAACAACGCATATCTGGTACATCATTTACACCCCCTCCCCCTCCGAAGAGAAGAAAGAAAGTTGTTTTGACCAAACAAGCAATGGAACAATCAGAGCAGTCCCCTGTGATAGAAAAAGAACCATTCCATATTCTAGATTCAGCTGATCCTTCATCTGATCCCAAAGAAAACAAAGATTTTTCAGAAATCAAATATGTTAAGCAATATTTGACGAAATATGTAAGTGATTCTCTTAATTATTATTCAATGTTCTCAATTGTTCCACAGTAAATCATTATTAATTACTTACGTATTTTTAAAGGTGGACAATAAGTTTGATGATCTTAAAGTCTTTATCAAAGATAATCTCAAAGTTCTGATGAAATCAGTCCGGAAGATAAAACGGAAGGTAGTTGTTATTTTACTATTTTTTTTTATTTGTTACGATATTATTCTAATTATATTGTTTGGTTTTTTGGCTTGCAGAAAAAAACTGCCAGATCACTTCCAATCTCGGATGAAGAGGTAATCGAAGAAGATAATGTGAATCAACCTGAAACTACTAATCAATTTGTTGAACATAATTCTCCAATTGATATGGAGTTTGTCAACAACGTCCTCATTGATAACCCTGATGTAGAGGTTGAAGAAGAAACACAGGTACAACAACACAAGGTCTTAGAGGTATGAATCAAATTCATTCATTAAAGTATCTAATATTCAATAAAGTATCCAACACCAGCTGATACATTATTGTAATTGATACAATTACAACCAATAATTTGTGAAACATTTATAAGTGTAGTAGTTACAATATGTTTAAATTTCAAATGTAAGATTAGTTTTGATTGTTGAATCGTTATTATTTGATTGATTTTCTAATCAACATAGGATGATGATACATTAAAGGATAAAAGAGGCAACGATGATCTATCGGAACCACTATCTACAATGGATGTTCCTCTTGCAGGAAATGTATCTAAGAAATTTTTTTGTAAGTTTAAGTTTATATATATGACATAGGTTAATCATTTAATGTACCATTCATTAATGATGTAGTATAAGTTATTGATCTTGATATATTATTCTTTGAATTATTTAGTATTTTTTATTTCATAGTTTGATGATACATCAAAAGATCCACAAGCTGGTGAGGAAGTATCCGATGAAGTTGTAAGTACACGTTTATGTATAAATCTATTACTTTATTCATCTAATGTATCATTCACAGTTACTGTAGTATTTGTTTCATTTTTGATACATTAGTTTTTGACTTAAGTAGTATTATTTATATTTTGTTGATACATTTAAGGATCAAAGATCTGGTGAGAATGTATCCAAGAAAGTTATTGTAAGTATAATTTTATGTATAAATCTTTTGTTTATTTATTTTAGCGTTATAACAAAAAATATCGTGTTGCTTATCAGGATGATGTAGTAGATCTTGACACACAAAAAAATGAGCAATCATCTGCGGTTCAAGATGTTGATGATAACATCCCACTTCCAGACAAAGTTCTAGTAAACATTGATACATCGGTAAATTCTAAATATTTTCTTTGACTGGTTGTTGGTTATTGAATGATACAATTTTCTTACTATTGATTTAAAAATATAGGATTCTACCACATCGACATCCATTTCTGCTGGAACTCAAAAAGCTATATACGTACTTATTGCAGGTCTTCATAGTCCTTTGTGTGTTCAACCATTGAGTGCTGTCAAGTCACATTCATTGACCGGTACACATCAATTTGTACCTGACAGTATATTACCCACTGAAATATTGGGTAATGAGATGGTCAAGTATTAACTATCAAAGAACACTGTTCAACAGAATCAGATGCCATCAAGAATTCTTCAATCTCCATATGTGACTGAATTTGATTCTACTGACAAAGGAAAACAAAAAGTTGAAGAAGAAGTTTTCCCGATCTCCCCATTTGATGGATTTGGTATTTCTTTTCAATTTTTGTCAAATTTATTCGACGAATACTCCAAATGGATCTCTAAAGGCCTCCTTAAAAATCATGCCAGCGAGTGAGTAACAATTTAATATTTTCACACAGTAACATATCAGACTATTTTCACTTGTTTAGAATTGTGATATATATTTTTATATATATAGAAAATCAATGGATGATAAATACAGAGCCAAATTAGCTTTATTTGGATTTGAACACATGGACTTTGTATTTGCTTTTGCCAAGAATAAAAAATGGTTTTATGCCATATCTCAGCCAAAAAATGCTGATATATCAGGTATGCTAGAAAGATACATCATTAATGTATGTACGATACATTGATATTTTCTATCATATACATTATATTGAACGTGTATATGATACAAAATCAGATGATGTACAATAGAAATATACATTATTAATATATCTATGATACATTGATATTTTGTATCTTGAATGTGTATATGATACAAAATCAGATGAGGTACATTTTTTTGACATTGTGATTGTTGTGCTTTATCATAGTCTAACATTTTGTGTTTTTTCTTTTAAATTTATGTTGCAGCACATCGATGTAGTTTTGTACTACTTAAGGAAGAAGTCAAAATTGCGCAGCCCTAATGAGTACCGATTCACCACTATCAATTGCTTATTCAAGACTTTTATTAATGATGTATACAATAGGTACTACTGCAGCGCTTCTGATGATAATTTAACTACGCAAGAACACATGGCGCGTGGTGCTGTTGTATCTGCAATCGAGAGGTCAATTATAAACATAATCAAAGAATTTTTCATCCCGGCTGGATTACCATGGCATCTAGTTGATGAGGTATACATTCCGGCGAACTCAGATGGTGAGTTCCATTGGGTGTTGGCTGTTGTTGTTTTAAAAGAGAGGCTCATTCGCGTATACGATTCATCAATGGGTACAAGAGTAAAAGAGCCATGTGGTGAGATAAAAAAAGTTGGTGACTATGCTGTCATCTTTCCTTCATGACAGTGGTTTTTTCGATCAAACTGAGCGAACCAACTAGTCATCATTGGATGCTTACAAGGACAGTCAAACTGGAATGCTTTTGGAACCAAACGTCACATTTAAAGTTGAATTCGCACAAGACATCATGCAACAACAATGCAATTGCTTGTAAGTATTAGCAGGTCTTTTATTTTATAGTTACAATGTATATTATTTTCTCTTTATAATGTATATTCCTCACTTTTTTAAGGGATTGTGGAATGTATGTTACTGCCTATGCTAAGGACCTTAGCGATGGAATCCCTGTTCTCAAAATTGGTTTCCGTTCAGACTACCTCTGTACAAGATATATAGCCCTTTTGTGGTAATATGGTACTGAAAAGGCTAAGGCAGGATACGTAAGTGAAAATGATGATCCCACAAGGTATAGAAGTTATTCTAATGAACCAGCTCAAGATGATGTGGTCAATGTTGATTAGATCTTAGACACTTTTTTATAGTGTTATCGTTTTTTAGATACATTAATTCTAGATTTAATGTATCGGAACTTTCAATTTTTTCACCTGTTATATATGAAGTATATTGATGAACAATCTTGTCGTATATAATTTGATACAAAAATTAGATAGCATTCTTATATCAGATACATCAATTCTCAAACACACTACAACATTTATGCTTATTACTTTTTGTAGAAACTGATACTTCCACACTTTACTAATGCAATATATCATATTTATTAATTCATAAATAAACGAATTCATTCATTTTCATTGCTTCTGATAGGAACCGATACTTTGACACTTTTTTCATGCTCTGATAATTTTTGCTCAAATTTATCAGTCGATTCCTTTGCACTTTAATAACTCAATGTATCAGATTCAATAATTCATAAGGAAACACAACTTTACTATTCTAGTTGTTTTGGTCAATTTATTCTCATTAGTTGGTGGCTCATTTCACTTAACTTATGATACATTATATAATTGTAAAATTGAAATACACAAACTGATACAATTTTCACAATCAGAATATATTGTACATTATTAACAAACAAGTGATGATATATTATTTCAACACCTATTTTGATATATTGCAATGTTTTATCAAGGTTAAATTGAAAACTAAAAAAAAAATTGAAAGCACAGCGAAATTTGAAATATAATGTATTTGAAACATAAAAGTAGCTTTAACAAAGAATTATGTTAGTCTACTTTTGGGAAGAAAGTACAAGTCCTTATGTTGTGACCTTCATGTCCACAATGGCTTGTGTTTTTGCTTTTTTTTCACCTGGATTTTTCTTCATCTTTTTTTCTTGGTCGTCCAGCCAACCTTTTGTATCTTAGTGGCAATACGATTTCTTGCAAAACAACCTCTGGTGCTGACCAATCCTCCTTATCCGGCATTGGAACCATCGAATCTTCATAAGTGTTTGCCAATGCAGCTGGTTTATAGTAATCTGAGCAGTATGAATGTATATCTATATTGTTTTTCTTCTTGAAAACAGCAAATGCATGAGCACAAGGTATCTCGTCTATCTGAAATCTCCCACAGTTATATATCTCCTCTCAAGGCAGACAATGTGTTTTGCCCACATTCAAAAATTGAATATATAAATTCAGTAGATTGCACAACCTGTCAACATTAGGTAAGACACTCACCACATATCAATTAAATCAATTTTATACTCATAACAACCAAAGAACAACAAATTCCAGATACATTATAGTTTATATATAGGCACATACCTGCATTTTTGAACATTTAGAAGCATTTATAATCAACAACTCTTCAAATCTCTTACCCAATGTTTCCTTTGTATAGGATGTTATTTCTCTATTTTTAGAGTTCCAAGAACCGAATAGAACTCTGACTTCTTTCAAAAATTGTATTATAGGTAGTTGTCGCGCTTCAACAAGGCAACTATTGATACATTCTGCTATGTTAGAAGTCATCATTCTCCCCATGTTTACTGTTGTATGAACTCTTGACCACTTTTCATAACCAGCATCCTCAAGATATATCTTAACCCGATTGTCAATTTTAATGATTTTAGCCATCATTTTCTCAAAATTCTCTTTTCTATAAGTCTTGGCCATTGAATAGAACACATCACTTAGTACGTTTTTGCTTCTCTTGAAGCTTGTACAAACATTTTTCCAAAGGTGTCATACGCATGTAAAATGAGGAACATTTGGAAAAACAGTTCTGACACTATTAATTATGCTTTCATTTCTATCTGATACAACACACATTTGTTCCCTCTCCCCAAATGCACTTTTAAACTGTTGAAAGAATCATGTCCATGAATAATCATTTTCACTGTCCACCACTCCATAAACTAATGGTAATATGCATCCTACTCATAAATAGTGCACATGTTTGTTAATTTCTATATACACAAATATCCATATATAAATTATCAAAATCAAGTAACCATTGTTATGAGACAAAAAATTCAAAATTCTAATACAAAAATCATACCTGCCCCATTAAGCGTACTTGCTGATACAAAAGTTCCTTTGTAAGATCCACCAAGATGTGCACCGTCAACAACAACGACTGGTCTACAATAGTCAAACCCCCTCATTAGTGGCCTTAATGATATGAACAGATACATGAATTTATTTTCCTCCGACTTATGCATCCGTATATAAGAATTCGGATACACAATTTCCAAGATATATAGATATTTAGGCAACTGTCTATATCCATTAGTAGATTTACCCCTTATAATCTCTGATGTGCGCTCCTTAGCACGCCATGCTTGCTTGTATGAAATATCAATCTCATACAGTGCTTTAATATCTTCAATAACATCATTTGGTGTATGAATTCTTTTATGATTGCGCAGTTTAGGTGTTGTCACAACACTTATAAACCCAACAGTAGCTTGAACATTTGTTAATAACTTATCCCTTATCGGACATGTATGCTCACTATTGAAGTACCTTATTTTGAATAAATTCGATTTCTTCCTAACAGATGCACTGAATCTCCAACAGCAGTCATCCGATAAACCCAATAATTTGTAGCTGCATTTTTTCAGATACATCAATAGAATGCATACTTCTATCAGCTTTACTACAATAATGTATCATCATTATTATACACATATATAATATCAAACATTAACAAACAGTATAGTAACATGTACCAGTTACTCTATGATATATCAAAATATATACGTCACACATTTACTGTATCATAATTTTATCCAGTAATGTTTTCTTAGTGTTTCAACCAATTTCAACGATACATTAATCAGAACAATCATATATTGATACATTATCATATGAAATAAACTAGACACAATTATTGTATCATAATTTTATCCAGTAATATTTTCTTACTGTTTCAACAAATTTCAACGATACATTAATCAGAACAATCATATATTGATACATTATCATGTGAAATAAACTAGACACAGTTATTGTATCATAATTTTAGACAATAACGTTTCCGTACTGTTTCAACAAATTTCAACGATACATTAATCAGAACAATCATATATTGATACATTATCATATGAAATAAACTAGACACAGTTATTGTATCATAATTTTAGCCAGTAATATTTTCTTACTGTTTCAACAAATTTCAACGATACATTAATCAGAACAATCATATATTGATACATTATCATGTGAAATAAACTAGACACAGTTATTGTATCATAATTTTAGACAATAACGTTTCCGTACTGTTTCAACAAATTTCAACGATACATTAATCAGAACAATCATATATTGATACATTATCATATGAAATAAACTAGAAACAGTTATTGTATCATAATTTTAGACAATAACGTTTTCGTACTATTTCAACAAATTTCAACGATACATTAATCAGAACAATCATATATTGATACATTAACACATGAAATAAACTAGACACAGTTAGTGTATCATAATTTTAGCCTGTAATGTTTATGTACTGTTTCAACAAATTTCAATGATATATTAATCAGAACAATCATATATTGATACATTAACACATGAAATATACTAGACAAAGTTCCATACCTCATGTTATCAGATCTCTTTACTTTGAAATTAAAGCCATGTTTTATTTTGTATTTTGCCATTACAGATATCAGAGTGGCTTTATCTTTGTACAATTGATCCACTTTCATGTCTGTACTTTTTGTATCAGATATGTAATTCGTCACCTCTAACTCTGGTATATATCTTTGTACAATTGATCCACTTTCACGTCTGTACTTTTTGTATCAGATATGTAATTCGTCACCTCTAACTCTGGTATATAACACAAATCACCATTTTTTGATTCTACCAAGTTGAGAGCGAGTGTATCCTATTCAGCACCTTCAACACAGACGATTGAACCAGTCGACACATCAAAATTTTCAATATCGACAACATCCTTATCAATTGTATCAATACATAGGGGATACATTCCAAATCTGATCTCGCGTTTCTTCACCTCTATGTACAATCTTACTCCCATATCAGTCATTATATTCATTGGAGAGGAGTTTCCTTCTACAATGTATCGTATTTCAATATTTTTTCTCGACTCATCAGTATTCAACTCAGCCGCAATTGTTGAAACTAGGTTCATGAAGGAAACATCTTCACCAACCAATATCCCATCACTCTTGTATCTTGCATAATTAATCTCACTCTCCCAAACTCCAGAATGCCTCAACAAAATTGATATATTCATTACCTATCCGATTAAACTCACTTCAATAAAATTGATTTTCAGTTGAAGTCCTCTTCGTTGAAACAGAGAAGAAGATGAACGCATTTTGAATCTTTCAATTCTGAATTGATTTGTTGAAATAGAGCAGAAAATGAACACGATTTGAATCTTTTCAATTCTGATTTGATTTGTTATTTTTGGGAATCACTTTACGGAAACTGATTTGGCGTGATTTATGGGATTCAATTTTTGATTTTCCGTTTATATTTTCCATTAAAAGCGCAACTAAAAATATCCAACATTTAATTAATAATGTATCCGCGCCATATATTTAATGTATCAGTGTTGAATTATTGTATCCGTGTTTTAAATTTTTGAGGAATTTCAGTCATTTTAAACTTATAAGGGACAAATGATCATTTTGGCTTTAAAGTATGTGATTTATGTCCTTTGCCCTTAATCCTCAATTAAGCCCAATTCAATCTCTAATTTCAATCCGTTTTAAAACTCTTTACTAAGATATGTTCCTATATTAAATGTATGAATTATTATCTATTTAACATCTTTTAGGATTTATCTATCCATTTGTTACTTTTTTAAAAAAAAAATCATGAGCTGAAATTCACATTGTGATTATAAAAGTTAAATATCACTATGTTAAAATTATTGAGATTAATCAGGTCAAAATGGGCGGGTCAAGACTCAACCCGTTTTTAGCCCATTTGGACCCAACCCATTTGAGCCCAAACTAAATTTGGGCGGGTCAAGACCCAACCCGATATTTCAATCCATTTTAATATCTTCAATTTTAAACCAACCTGCCAATTTGACACTCCTAAGTGAGTATAGATATTATATGATTGCACATGTACTGCAAGATATGCTTAACTTTATTCTCTCCACATGGTATTGATTTTAAATTTGTTTAAGATTCTGGTTTTATGGAATAAAATCGTCACTAAATTTTATTTGGAAAATCAGAAATCCATTTAGAAATAAAAGATTTTTCCTTATAAAAATATTTTTATCAAAAATCTAGGTAAGCGTCTAAGGGGATTTTCCAAGGAAGATGTGAGACATTTTTAAAAAATTCACAAAGGTGATTATTTCAAAGTAGATGGTTTTAAGGTATTTAATATTTATTATTCCCTCTGTCTCAATTTATATGATTTACTTTCCTTTTTAGTCAGTCCCAAAAATAATGACACATTTATATATTAAGTAACAATTTAACTATAAAATATCTATTTCACCCTCAATGAAATGATTTACAGTTACCCAAATTTCTATCATTCATTTTGGACAACAAGTTTTAAAAGTCTTCCTCTCTTTCTTAAACTTCGTGCCGAGTCAAACTACCACATAAAATGAGACGAAGGGAGTACGTTAAAAAAAGTTTAAGGATAAATTAGTGAGTAAGTTTCTTATTTATAATTTTTAAAGGCCGTCTAAAATGAAAATGTGACAACTAAAATAGGATGAATAGAATGTGTATATATATTTTTACTAAAATAACTAACAAAATATGTAAAACTAATCATAGATAGTAATTCATATATAACTCTACAACTATTAAAAGTTTGCAATATATGACTACAATTTTGAAAGGAGCTAAACTATTTAAAATAGGATGGAGGAAATATCAAATCGCTATAAATACTTATTTAGCATAAATAATGGACCAAACACATGAATAATTAAACTTTGAATATACATCCAAAATCTTTATAAAAACAACAGAAATAGTGGAAATTACAAAGTTGCCATCAATCCTCTTGAGTGGCGATGATCGCCGCCAAAAGACCTTTTATAGCAACAATTTGTTTGTCGCAATCAATTAATTTTTCAGCCATATTTTAGTAGGATTATTTGTGGTGACATTGATGAAGTCATCACTAATATCTAATCTTTTATGGCGATTTCAAGGATCACCACTTAAACTATACATTTTGTGGCAACACTTATTTGTCGCCACTGATTCATCTCATTTTGAGGCGATAAAATAAGTCGCTACAAAAAGTCGTCACAAAAGCTTTAATCTCTTGTAGTGACCCTAGCAGCCACCCTTAAATCCCTTTAGATCTCTAGAAATATGAAAAGTTCTGTTTTTGAATAAAAAATCATCTTTATATAGTAAGCAAAATCCGATCTAGCCTGAACCTTTTTTCTTCTCAAACAGTCCGCAATAATGATTATAATCTTTTACCCTGATGTCGAATTGATGAGCGATTTGATGTTCTGAAAATTAGACTCAAAGAACTTTTATAATTTTATATGTAAATAATACTTATAATTCTTTATAGATTGGGATATATCCTTATCCCAAGTCATCCCATCAACAAAATTGCATAACAACTTTCCTATAATAAATCGATCAACTAGGAGTTCTGTTTCTACGCTCCCTTTGTCCTCTAATTTAGTATAAAAATTTCAATACTTCTATGTAATGATATAATAACCCATTTAAAATTATTCTTCCGATAACTCGTCGATAATTAATCTGAAACACGATCAATCGACTCACCAACTATAAAAAATATGCAAGTAATAGAATAATATAAATTTCCTTTCTAGTTCTTATTTTTTTAACTTGCTTGTTGTAGTAGAGGTATTATTATTGCCACAATAGAATTAGCAAGGTAAGATATAGCCACACTTACTTTTAATTTTTTTTTTTTGAGTTTTTCATTTTTATTAAATTAATAAAACTAACCTAGGTTCCCTACCTAGTGAATATGCTAATTTTCATTTTTATTAAATTAATAAAACTAACCTAGGCTCCCTACCTAGTGAATATGCTAAAAAAGTACAATGTAAATCAAGATACAAAAAGGATTTCTCCAACGCACAGTGAGATTTAGTGATAACGTCATCGAAAAAAATTCATTAGATTGTTTAGATTCATTTTTATTATGAATAATTATATGATTCGTATATGGAACATTTTAATTTTTCCTAGATTTTTATACATATACATTATAGGTTCGTTTGTATCTCTGAAAATTGTGTTTGTATATTTACATGAATTTGTATCTCTGTATTATTCTTGTCATTTTTATTATGAACAATCAGATTATTCGTATATGGAACGTTTTATTTTTTTTAGATTTGTATACATATACATTATTGGTTTGTTTGTATCTCTGAAAACGTTTTACTTTTTCTAGATTTGTATACATATACATTACAGGTTCGTTTGTATCTCTGAAAATTATGTTTATATATATATTCTCTGTGTTCTCCGTGGATCCTAGCCAAATAACAAAATAGGTGAAACAGTAGCTGTGAAATACAATTAATTATGATATTTAAATAAAATTAAATATTTGTTATTTCATACTATTTTCCCATTAAATCACAGGATCTCAATAATTAGTGACACCGCGTGGGTGTGCAAGAGAGAAAGGACAGATTTGTTCATATGAAAAATGAATAAATAAATAAATAAGAAAGTCTTCTCTTGCAAAGTTATGTCTCTATTATGCCTATATTAATTATAGGTTACATTTTGACTTTTGCAATCAGTTAACGTAATTAATCAAATATTTTTTTTGGTTAATAAATAATTTTAATGTTGCGTTAGCCACATGTAAACACATGTGACATCATTATTGAGCATTATTTATTTAGAAAAATCACACCGTTAATCCATCATCTTGTTGTTATTTAAATCAATTATAGAGTTATTCATTGTTTTTATTTACTCTATTATTTCCCATAAACTATCAAATAAATCATTCATTTTTTTTTATATTATAAATGACAACATGGGTTGAACAACTTTGATTTTTTTTTAATGAGTCAAGCAGCTATTGCATAATTGATTTATATTATTTCGAGGTCAACTAGACGTGGCCATAGACAATTAGCAGCTAATTGGCATCAACAATGACTTCATATGGTTGAAAATAAAACTAAATAATTGCAATTAAATAAAATAAATGTAAATCACTTTCATAGAAAGAAAAAAAAAGACTTAAACTTAAGAGATTGTAACTTATTGAAACAAAGCAAAGTGAAGACAAAACTAAAAAGATTAAAGAAGCAACACTATAGTAAGGCATGATATGCTACTTAATAATTTAATTAAAAGTAAGGAGGCTTTCTTCAAAACTATATTTAACTAAAATGATGTATTGTCACTAAATAAATTTACTTATTCAAGCAAGCTTTTCAAAGGTTCAGTTATTCAATTTTTTATTTAATTTAATAAAGAAGATTTTTTAATATTTGATACAAAATTTAAGAAAATAAAAAAAGATTCTGAATCTTTTAGTCTTACACTAAGATATATAGAAGATAATAAAATTATATTTTAATCTTGTGATCATAAATATGTCGCTCAAAATTAAAAATAAAGAGTTATAAAAAATTAAATATGTATCTTTTCTAAACGAACTAATAAAAGAAAAGACAAATAAATTGAAATGACAGAATTTTTTTTTTTGCTCTACTTGATTGTCTCATAGTAATAAAATAAGTAGATAAGTTCGTTTTTTTTGTTTTCCGTCTAGTGTTTGATATCCATATTAAAGTATCACTACATTCATATTCGCGCCAGAAAGTCTCAAGGGTATCCTAACAAAAAAGCGATTCCATAGTCAAGGCGACTCAAACCCAAGACATTTGATTAAAAATAAAAAAGTATTTACCATTCCACCACAAACTTTCACTATCTGTTAAGTAAATAAGTTCAACTTGTGATGTGGGACGTAATCTTGACAATTGATTGGTATCAAAGTCAAACTTTTGGTTCTAGAATATTTTTTTAAAAAAAAGAATAGAGAACATGTGGACATTATTTTCACATCTCTACCCCACGTAATGTAAACGTTTCTTGATGTAATATTGACTAGTATTATTACTATCTTTTAGCAAATTCAACTTTGAAAAAACAAAGTCGTATGTACCTTTCCAAATAATTGCTGCAGTTGAATTAAGGTTATGGCCTAATAATTTGCCTAGGCTCAAATTAGAGAAGGTTTGACGGGCCACATTATGGTTGATCAATTTGCTAACTTCTATGGATTACCTTGTTAGGTAATTGCAACCTAATTTCCTTCTTCTTTAGGGAGATGTGAAGGTCTTTTTGAAGAAAAGGGAATGCAATTTGGATCTCAAAAGTTGCTGTTTTTTCATAAAGATGAAAATCTCACAATTTGTGAAAACTATCAAAATTTCTCAATTACAATCTTATTAAATGAGAAATTCTAGTTTGTAACAAAGTATAGTTCGTTATCTGAAGACCTTTTTTTAAAAAAATACAAACATTTATTGATTGAACTTAATTTAATAAAAAAGAAAATTGAACCTGAGTTTTAGTATAACTACTCTTTAATAGTATATACTTATCAACAAAGTTTGGCTCGATAGAGGCATTTTAATTTTAACAAAACTACTTTTTAATGTAATTCTCTCACATGGTACGGATAAACATGTAAATCTTGACCAAAGGACTAAAATAACAAAACAATATCGTTTCTTTGAGCTGATTGTTGGTTAGTTTCAATAGTAAACATATCATCATGTTCATATTAATTCCGGGAATAATTCATCATTTCTTTTATATTCCTGTAAAAATTATGTAACCTTGCACATATTATGGCAATTGCCACCTATGTGTCAATATCATAATGGTTTATGTCTTGACTTAGTGTTCTGAATTACTATTCCAAGCTTCAAAAGTTCATTGAATAAAGTAGAAAATAAAGAAAGTTGGATAAATATTTTTGACATAAATGATACGTATTTTTTTTTTCTAAAAAAAATTATAAACTTATGTGTTGTGTTGCTTTGATCTGGATCTTGATTTAAAATCTTATAAAGTTTTGATGATTGACAAATAATATACAAATAATAATCATGTAGAAGAGGAATGGACAAAGATGTACAAGAACCAAATCCTTAACATATTTCTATAAAGTGCTATTCATATTGTTCTTGCATTGTAATAGCAAGATTATTGTGGTTCCAAAACTATAGATTATCACATTTATAATTATTCGTATTGGGTGTTGGTTTTGCGGTGTAAAGGTGACTCATAAACTAGGAAAAGTCATGAAGAAGTTAGAAGAGGTACCAATAATTAGGAAGAATATATAGTTGAGGGTTGTGGTAAGTGTTTTAAAGTCGGTCTTTAGGTGTACAAAAATTGTAACCATAAAATTATTGGAGTTAGAGTAAAGAGTTGGAAATAATCTATTGAAGATAAGTCATGACATTTTTCTCTCTTGAGAGAGAATTTTTCATGTAAAATTCTTATGTTGATTTATTATTCCATAATTTTCTTCTTGCATAATTCTTCAAAGAACCTAATTCATTCAATTTATATGTGACAACAAATTAATATTTTGTATTTGAGTAGATTCTTTCAAAAAGACAAACACCTTGAAAGACGAGATGCTTGCACATCTAAAAATTCAAGAAGGACAATCAATCATAAAACAAGTACCATTCTTTTTTAAAAAAAGATTCCATCATTCAACAAGATAAATATTTGTGGGACAATATCAAGAAAATTCCAAATATAATCACTACCACTAGCATTAAAGGTGAGAAACTATTTCCAAAGTAAAGGAACCAAACTCTAAAGAAAAAAGATTTGGCTCTCCTAGCAAAAAAAAAAAAAAACCAAAGGCTAGTCAAGAAGGGAGCTCTCATGATCAAAGAAATTAAAATACCTTAACCCATAAAACAACTAACTTGAAAAACTCAAATGTATTTCATAAGTGGAAGAATAATGATCACTTTACAAGAAATTTCCTTTGAAAGAGAAATTGAGACGAGAATAATTTTATTAGGTCTGAAATGCATTTTATGATCGATTTATATATGAAACGTTCGAGATAAGTTTTAAGGGTCGATACCGGATTCGAGCATGAGGTTTGGTTATTGTTTAGTCATTTGGTAGTTTTTTAGCAAATGTATGGTGTCATCGCAATTGTGAGGATGAAACAAATTCAATTTTCTTGCAATTGTGATGGGTGGTTCAATATTGCCAAGACATGAGGCAGTTTGGTTAAATATTTGTCAAAATGATACATAATCTTACTTGATTTTGGAGTTATAGACCTTATTTTGACAAATTTTGAGATTTTAATGAGGAATTTACAATCTATCTCCACATTTGATAATTATATGTTAATCTATTAGTTATTTTGTGATTTAGTCCATGTGTGAGTGTTTAAAATGGGAGGAGGGGGTTGTCCTAAGTTTCTAAATTGTTATTTTCTTGATTTAAGGTTGGATTCATGCTCGGATTTAACTAATTATTTTGTACACAAGTTTTTAACCTCATGGGTAAATTAATTTTTACATCGATTTCTAATTTTAACTTCAGAAGCTCAATTTCCAAACCAAAATGTTGTATAAAAATATGAGTGTCAACGATGAATTTGTATACTCATATAGGGTGTGTTTGGTATGAAGGAAAACATTTTCCGGAAAATGCTTTTCAATTTTCTCATGTTTGGTTGGATTAAATGTTTTGGAAAATGTTTTCCAAATCAACTCATTTTCCTCAAATTCAAGGAAAATGACTTTCCTTCAAAACTAAAGGAAAACATTTTCCAAAACTCTCTTCCAACTTCAAATTACAACTATTTTTTTCTTGAAAAGATCAATTTATTTTGTCCCTACCCTCAAACTAGCCCCCCAACCACCACCCCCAAAAAAATAATAATTTTAAAGCTTGTTTTTAAATTCAATTTTTTTACCCTATCCCCACCCCT